>NC_137797.1:82111124-82228624 GCF_963383645.1 Muscardinus avellanarius
CATTAGCAAAACAAATAACCCAGTCAAGAAATGGGCAACTGAATTGAATAGATACTTTACAAGAGATACAAATGGCCAATAGATACATGAAAAGATCTTCAACATCATTAGCCCTTAGGGAGATGCAAACAAAACTATGCTGAGATTCTATCTAACCCAAATCAGAGTGGCAAGCATAAAGAAATCAAATAACAACAAATGCTGGTGAGGATGTGAGGAAATAGGAACTCTTTTACACTGTTGGTGGGAGTACAAACTAATTCAGCTACTATGGAGATTAGTGTGGAGATTCCTTAGAAAACTGGGAATGGATCCACCATATGATCTGGCTGTACATTCCTGGGTATCTTTCCAAAAGAGTTGTTTGAAATCAGAGAACTACAGTAACATATGCATACCCATGTTCATAGCAGCACAATTCATAATAGCAAAATATGGAATCAACCTCAGTCTCTGTCAACAAATGAATGGATTGCAACATTATGGGAAATACAATGGAATTCTACTCAGCTATAAAGAAGGAAAAAATCATGTCATTCACAAGAAGATGGAAAGGCCTGGAGAACATTATGTTAAGTGAGATCAACCAGGCACAGAAAGAGAAGTGACATAGGTTTTCTCCAATATGCCCAAACTAGGGAGTATTAGGAATACCAGAGGGACTCCAGATAATGGAAAGGAAACCTCAGCAAAGCTAGACTGGAAGGGTAGGAGAGGAAGAAGCCTGAGGTTAATTAGTCGAACAACTACATTCGAATATGTGTAAAAGTATGAATGTAGCATGGTTAACCTGGACACTCATTGTTGGAAGGGGGAAAGGAGAAGAGGGGAAGGAGAGGGCACCAAACACAGTCTGAATTATGCCATTTTCAGTAGGATTCACATAAAAAATTTTTTAAAAAGTAATCAGAGTACTTCTAGGGAGTATCAGGGATGCAGGGAAGGGGCTTACTTAGCAAAGTTAAGTATTATACTTTAGTAATATGTGAAACTTTCTTATCAAAGTATAACTACCATTTAAATGAAATGTTTCCACATTTATTCTTCCTATTTAGTTATTCAAAACTGATTGAGAACTGTTTTTATAACTTAAGAATGGATAGCAAATATTGATGTTATAAAATTTAGGGTAATAGTATCACAAACTCGCAAAAAGAATTTCTAAAGTGGTTGTAAAGATATGTGCTTGCTTTGTTACAGAAGCTACTGTTAGTAACACTAAACAAAGAATGTATTGTCCAGAGCATCCTCTTCCCTGCTAAAGTACTATTATAAGTTCTTTACTGATTCATAGCTATTATACATGATACCTTGGTACCAGGTAGTAATATTACCAGTAATTCTTGATTTATTACTGTAGCTTATGTCCTTTGAATAAAAACTAAGAAGATCCATAGAAATATTTAATATACCTTCTTTTATTTTTTACTTTTTTTCTGTGAATTCATAGAAGATGTGTCACAAAATAACAACTCAATGTTAGGTATACATGACTATGAGGAAGTCTGATGATGTTAGAAACTTGGTATATATTCAATACCTTTTTAAAGACAAACCAGAAAACATTTAGTACTGCTGCTCAATTAAACATAAGGATTTTTATTTGATTATTTCTTTTTGTCAGGAACAGAAAGAGGCAGCTATGGGATAACACAACATGTTGGCCATAGCAGGAAGGGGGATTAAGCCTGGGATATCTCTTGAGTCAGAGGAAAGAGTGACCAAAGGCAACTGTATGGCAGCACAGAAAAGCAGAAAGCAAGCATTTCTGGAGGTCAGAGAGCTAGGAAACATGATCATAAAAGGAACCAATGTGAAAGGACAAAGCAGAGAAAAACCTGGAAAAGTCCAATGAAGAAAACAGGGCAGGCCTGCACAGGTCCAAGAAATATTTACCTTTGAAGCAGGCTCAGGAAACACGCCTCCCACCCCCATAGTGCAGAGATGGAACCCAGGGCATTCTACCTCTGAGCTATACCCCAGCCCTTTTTATTTTTTGTTTTGAAGCAGAGTCTTGGTAGGTTTATTAGTCTCACTACTTTCTGAGTAATTCTACTTAAGGATGTAAGGGAAAGAAAAG
Organism: Muscardinus avellanarius; assembly: GCF_963383645.1. Classification (NCBI taxonomy): domain Eukaryota; kingdom Metazoa; phylum Chordata; class Mammalia; order Rodentia; family Gliridae; genus Muscardinus; species Muscardinus avellanarius. Next base: position 82,113,205 of record NC_137797.1, read on the forward strand.
GATATTTTGGAATAATACCTGAAAGGTATCTTAATACATACCCTTTTCTTTCCCTTATGCCCTTAAGTAAAACTACTTTCTAGCTCACTATGAGGAAGTAGGTTTTTCTCAAGTGGTATTATGGTTATTTGTATACATGTTTATCTCTAATTGTTCCTGGACTTCTTAAGGCAAAATAGGGATAGCCTTGTTCTCTCTGTCAGAAATTTCTATGTCTGGAACATAGAAATCTCTCAGTACATGGTATTTCTGAAAGGCTGATAACACAGAAAAAGAACTCACCAGTGCCCTACTCCTTTCCAACAAAAAATTTGTCAATTTTGTTCTCCCACCTGTTTTTGTTTTAGAGGAAGAGGGTCAGATTTATTTGAAAAAATTGTCCTGAAAATGACAGTAGTTAACAATACAGTCCAGACTATTACCATATTCAGTGCAGCACTAAATATGCTCTGCCAGTGTCTATTTCTTCTATTTCTATTTCTGACTATTTGGGCATATAGGATTTAGGAAGTTTCTTTCAAAAAGTCTAAAATCAGGACTTCCAGGAACATGGCAACTAAGAGAAGCAGCACTTACAAGTCCTGCTGACACCTGATCTCCATTTCCTCAAAAACAGCGTTTTACAAAGCCAGAAAATACTATAAGTAGAGGAATAAAAATGATAAATACAAGGGTCAGAGAAGAAGATCAGAAGACTGACCAGAACACAGAAAAAAAATCCCACCCGTCTTGCTGCAGTGGGCGCCAGAGCAACACCATTTTATCTCACAGCTATGTACTCCAGAGACAAAAAAGGAAACAAGGACCTGACATGAGCAGCTACAGATCCATGAGTTATAAATCATTAGTTCTTCCTGCGCAAATACCAGCTACAACTTCCAGCAGCCAAGCTCACGAAACTCTCAAGGGATCCAGAGTAGGGCTAAATACAAGAAAAGAAACCCACATCCCTCGTGGCGGAGGGCACCACGGCGGCGCCATCTTACCAGCAGCAGCCGAGCTCACCACACCCACCAGAGATCCAGACCAGTGCACACCAAAATCGTAAGTGAAACTATGGTCCCCACAGAAGAACTCCCATTGCTGTTCCCCCAGGGACTCGTGCAGCTGTGATACTCCGAGTCTGAGATTTTGCGGTTCAACCCAGTGAAGGAGTAGTGGCGGCTGAGATTACCACACCCTCCAGAGATCCAGAGCAGCTCTCAGTATCACCATAAGTGAAGTCATGGTTCCATGGTAAATCATCCAGCCCAACACCTCCAGTGTCTTCTGCACCCCTGAAAACTCTCTGGATCTGAGACTTTGTGTTACAACCCAGAGAGGTGAAGGTAGTGTCTGCTGTCAGACATAGCAGAGGCTCAGACAGGTTCAGGCTCTTATCAGTGGAAAGTGTGAGGGGAGACCTATGCTTAACTCTAGACCCAACTAGTAGGATCTCTGGGATCACTATAGACCTCCCAATTGTGGTGAATGGGGAGAAGTGAGACCATCCCAACTGTAGCTGTGGAGAACAGAGACTCCTCTGCTTACCTGCTGACACTTCTAAATTCTGACTACTAAGATTGGATCAGACATAATATCCACAAAAGAAACGATGCCAAAACATAAAAAAAAGGCCTGAGAATCCTGAAAATATGAGAACTAGGAACAGTGAAGGAATCATGGAAATCACGAATACTGACTTACAAAAAATACAAGAAGGAGAATTCTGAATCCTCATCTTCAATATGATGAAGGCCTCAAAGCAAGTGTATAGGAAATGAAAGAGGAAATGGAGACACTAAGAAAGAATCAGAAGGAGGCCTGGAATAAAATGAGTCAATAAATGAAATGAAGACAGCAATAGAAATTCTGGAAGATTAGATGAAATGGAAAACAGAACGTCACTGTTAGAAGACAATTCATTCAGCCGGGCATGGTGGCACACACTTGTAATCCCAGCATTTAGGAGGCTGAGACTGGAGGATCGCAGTTTGCGGACAGCCTCAGCTACTTAGTGAGGCCCTCTGCAACTCAGTGAGACCTGGTTTCAAAATATAGAATAAAAAATAGGGTAGGGGGTGTAGCTTGGAGGTCAAATGCCCCTGGGTTCCATCCCCAGACCCCCCCCCGAAAAAAAAAAAGACAATTCATTCAAAACTGAAAGCACAGTCAAAGCATACAGAAGTCATTACAGCAACAAAAACTAAACATCCAACAACTATAGAACAACATGGAATATTTATGGATAAAAGGCATTGAAGGAAGGGATAGAGGTACAGACCAAGGGAATTCGTAATCTCTTCAGACTCTCAGAGAATTTTCTAAACATGGAAAGAGACTTGGACTCACACGTTCAAAAGATATGCAGAACACCATTAAGACAAGATCAAAGAAAGACCTCCTCATGCCATGTAATAATTAAAATGACCAACATAGAAGCTAAGGAAAGAATCTTAAAAGCAGTGAGAACAATAGAATGGGGGACATATAGGAGCAAAACAATAAAAATCACCCCAGACTATACAACCCAAGTCATGAATGCCAAGAGAGACTGGTATGATATGATCCAGAACCTGGAAGAAAACAACTTCCAACCAAAATTGCTATATCCAGCAAAGTTATTATTCAAATTTATAGAGAAACAAAAGTGTTTCAAGATAAACAGAATCTCAAAAAATTCATGAATACAAAGCCAACACTAGAGAAAATACTTAAAGAAATAAACCATAAAGAAGAAAAAAGAAACACATTGCAGAACCAGAGAAGAGATGAAGTTATCAGCGGGCATCTAAGTAAAGAAGAAATAACATTATACCAAACAGAAGATAGAACACAAAATGATAGGAAACAAAAATCATATTTCAATAATAACTCTGAATGTCAAAGGATTTAACTCACCAATTAAAATAAATAGACTGGCAATGTGGATTAAAAAAGCTGGGCGTGGTGGTGCACGCTTATAATCCCCGCACTTGGGAGGCAGAGACAGGAAGATCGCGCAGGTTCGAAGCCAGCCACGCTGGCTTAAGAGACCCTGTTTCCAAATATAAAAAAGTATAAAATAGGTCTGGGAGTGTAGCCTGGAGGTAGAAGGGCTTCCAGAAACCCCAGTACCACCAAAAAGTAAATAAATAAAAAATAAAAAAATAAATGAAAAATAATACATAACCCAAATATATGCTGTTTGCACAAAACTCACCTTACAGCCAGAAACATTCACAGACTGAAAGTGAAAGAATGGAAAAAATATATATATCATGCTAATAGAGACCAAAAATAGGCAGGGTAAGCAATGCTGATATATATATATATATATATATATATATATATATATATATATATATATATATATATATAAACCAGACTTTAAGCTAAAAACACATCAGAAGAGACAATGCAAACCACTTCCTTTTATTAAAAGGAACAATCCACCAAGAAGATATAATGATAGTAAATTTTTATGCCCCAAGAGTGGGTGCACCCACATTTATAAAACAAACCCTCCAGGACACCACATCTCAAATAGACCCATATACAATAATATAGAGAGACTTCAACACACCTCTCATGCCACTAGATTTAAAATTCAGCAGAGCCAGATATGCTGGCTCAGGCTTGTAATCGCAGTACTTGGGAGTCTGAAACAAGAGGATCACAGGTTCCTTGCCAGCCTCAGCAACTTAGTGAGGCCCTCTGCAACTTAGTGAGACCCTGTTTTGAAATAAAATAGAGCAAAAGTGTAGCTCAGAGGTAGAATGCCCCTATGTTCCATCCCCAGTACCACATACACACACACACACACACACACACACACACACACACACATGCATGCATGCACACACACACAAAGCAATAGCAAATTGCCAGCTCTGTTTTTTATTACAAATTTTATTTCAAATTTAAGTTGTAAAGCATAATGACTTTTAAAATTTGATCCTAACCGTTTAGAATTGTGTAATGATATGACAGGTAAAGTATAGGGAGTCTTAATAAAATTATTGCTGTCATAGTTGAGACGGTTAATAAAGCCTCAAATATATGAAATGCAAAACCATGTTCTCATCATGGTCTTGGAGTTTTATCTAATCAAACTAGAACCAATCAGTAAAAGTCCTTTTTATTTTCCCTATTATTTTCTTTGTAAAAATTGAGCATCAATTGCTTTGAATCATCATTATTGCCTATTAAGATTAACAGCCTTTAAAAATAAAGAATTTTCCCTTCTGTTCATTACCAATCTTTTTACATTTTTAAGTGTATCACTGTGTTGAGAATTTTCCCTTCTGTTCATTACCAATCTTTTTACATTTTTAAGTGTATCGCTGTGTTGAAATTATCAATATTTTCTAGCTGTGTTCTCTGGATAAATGAAAGACTATTACAATTGCAGGCGCCCTTGAAGACTGGCCATTTTTCTACTATTTCCCCATTATTCCACCATGGCTTACCTTGGCAGACATCATTCCTGGTTTTCTAAGCCATCTCCAAGCAGCCTACGGATCTTCTACATCGTTTTCCAGATCGTGTATATGTGTGTTTTACTAGTGATTGAAACTAGGGGCTACCTGCCCCCAGCCCATTTTATGTTTTTGTTTTGAAACAAGGTCTCAGTAAGTTGCTGAGAGTCTTACTATGTTGCTGGGGTTGTCCTTGAACCTGTGATCCTCCTGTCTCAGCCTGCCAATTACTGGGATTACAGGCCTGTGGCATTAAACCTGGCTTTTCCAGGTCTTTTTGGAGATCTTATTTTTTACAAATTAATCAGTTCTGGATTCTAGTTTAGCCTTTTTATTTTAGAGATGAGGAAATTGAATCCCACACAGTCAGAGTGATATAATAAAAACTCACAAATATGACAAAAACTCATAATGCCTACCAAATCTGGGACAAGAAAATTAGATGTTTATTTCTAATATAATACTTTAATACTAGTACAATGGATGCATTTTTCTGTTGTGGTAATTTTTGTTCCTATAGAGCTAGGGATCTAACCCAAGGCTTCATGCATGCTAGGTAAGTACTCTGCCACTTAAGTACTTAACTCTAAAACTTAAGTACTCTACCACTTAACTCCACCACTCCCCAGCCTATGTAATAGTCTTTTAAATAATCTTAAAATGGAACACTTTCTCGTTTTGAACCTTAATTTTGTGCAAAGGAAATCAAGTCAGGCCAGGAGGCCAGCCTCCTCACACAAACCCTCTCTGGACTCGTGCTTCTGTTTTGTTTCTAGGTGTACCATTCATGGTTTGTCTATGCTTCACTGTCCATAGTAGCTTCAGTTCTTTCCTGTTACCTCAGAAATATCTGCCAATTTTCACTCAGCACAATATACACTCCTATTATCACTCTCAGAGAAAGAGACATTAGCCACAAGTTGCCTTTTGTTTAGCATGTCAGTACCAATTACCTTTTTGCAAAATTGTCAGATTTAAAGATTTATTACCACTTTGAGAAGCTCAGGGGTAGTTTTCAAGTTGCCTTGATTTTTTTTTTCATATACCCAAAAGATTGGAATGGATCCAACTACATATTACAATAAATGTGTATATTTTTCTTAGCAATAAATGCTTTTCATGGAATTGTAGAAAAAGGTGGGCATCAATTTTTATTTTGTAATCTGTACATATCATCTGCTCCACTACAGATGGGGAGCCATTCTTACATGGTTAAGGATCTGTCAGGTAACAATATTTCCTGTCAAAAATGGCCTAGGAGTTGAAAGTTTACCAAAATTTTTCCTTAGGTGCAAAGTCATGATTCAGTCAACCTTCTTCTGTTTCTGGACTTTGGCAATGTGAACTTGTTACTCGGCTTTATCTGAGGACATGTTCTTGTATGAAAAGTCCAACTCTGAAAGCATTTTGTTAGCAGGGCATGGTGGAGCACATTGTAATCCCAGCACTTGGGAGACTGAGACAGGCAGTTCACAGTCAGCCTCAGCTACTTAGTGAGGCCCTCTGCAACTTAGTGAAACCCTGTTTCAAAATGAAGAATAAAAATTAGGGCTGAAGATGTGTCTCGGAGGTAGAATGTTCCAGGGTTCAATCCCCAGTACTGCAATAAATAAATAAAAAGCCCTTGGTTGCTGTATTTCAGTGAGTCTCCAGCACCGACCACTTTGCAGCCTCAGTGTTTTTTTTTTTTTTTGCAAACTTTTTGACCCAGCTGCTAGTTAGGCCTTTGTGTCTTTGTGTTTTGTTTTGAGCTATCATATTTGTTTAGTTTAATCTGCCAGTTTTAATGGAAAGGAATCTTATTTTTACTGTAACTTTGGAGATGACTCTGTGTTGGTCCCTAGACAAATGTATTGTGACGTTACTAATGTTCCAAATTGAAGAACAGACCCAGTGATTCTCAAGAAGGCCTTGCCTTAACCAAAATGGGATAGGGTAGGGCAAAAATGAAAGTGGAATGAGATAAAGTTTAAAAACAAGCAGTACCTTTATTCATTAGCTTAATTTATTTATGGATAAGTTATAAACTATTTTGAGCTTAGTGATTAAAGAATGTGAGAGATATTTGTTCACACTGAGGTATCATAAGACATGTCCTGAGTACTCAGCAAAGATTAGGACCACGATGATCTGTGCCATGAGTGTGTCCTCTGCCTTTGCATCAGCCAGGGTCTTCCTGGGAGGCATCTGCACATGCTCTGCAGGGAGGTTGACATAGGAGCCAAGGCCTGTTTGTCTCCTGACAAGCATTTAGTGTGTTAGGTAGAAACAGTGAAAGTGCTCTGCTGGAGTATGTTATGTTTTTGTACTTTATTAGTGAATTGTAGTTATACATAATCAGTAACAGCACTTGTTATGTGTTTCCTTCCAGGTCCCACCCCATTTCTTTCCCCTCCCATACATAACACTGACATTGATATGGATAACTTCATAAAAGGACATAGGCTTGTTTGAACTGTTTCCATCAACAGATCTCCCCTTTCACCTCCCCACTCTTTTCTCCAAGTCCCCTTCTTCTATACTGCTGGTGTTTTTTCTCCTGTATCTGAAGTCCTTTGTTTCCCAGTTTCTATCTAGCTTCCAACTACCTGTGAAAACATAGTACCCTTCTTTTTCTGTAATTGGCTAATCTCACTTCGCATATTATTCTTTAGTTCATCCATTTTTCTGCAAATGACATAATTTTGTTCTTTATGGCTGAGTAAAATTCCACTGTGTGTATTTTACCATAATTTCATAATCTGTCTTTTGTTGAGAGACAGATGGTTCTGAGGCACATGTATATACATGTGTCCCTACACTATTTTGACCTCAATTCCTTTGGGAAGATCCCCAGGAGTAGTATAGCTACGTCATATAGTGGAATAAAAATTACTTAGAAATATGTATTTTAATAGGAATTAGTGTCTCCTTTGGCTTTCACTTGCATGTATAGGTTAATTGCTGTTCATTTAATATTCCATTTAATAGTTCTTGTATTAGTAATCTATGCTATGTAACAAATTAACTCTAAATTTAACACCTTCAAACAGTAAATATTTATTGTCTTACTGAATTTCTATGGGTCAGGAAAGAAGGAATAGCTGAGCTGAGAGTCTCTGGTAAAGTATGTCTCCTGTAGTTGTAGTCCTTTGAAGGCTCAACAGAAGCTGGAGAATCTACTTCCAAGGTGACTCATTCATGTGCCTGGCAGGTTAATACTGGCTATTGTCAAACAGGCCTTCCTATCTTCACAGCAACTGGCTTATCCCCAAAATGAGTGAGCAAAGATAAAGACATACAGAATCTATGATATCTTGTATGAATTAGCTTCAAAAGTCATATACCATCAGTCTACAGTAACCAGTTGGTTTTACAGGTTAACCCTAGTGCATGGAAGCTACATAAAGACTTGAATGTTAGGAAGTGAGGCTACCAGGGGACATCTTGAAGGCCAAATCTCACAGCTCTGATAAAAATCACATTAGAAGTTGTTTTTTAACCAAAACAACTGCTTTTCTGTTTATATGGCTGGGTTAAATGAATTGGATTCAGTATGCATCTGTGTGTGTGCATATGTACATCCTGAAATAGTTATATTATCTGCTTCACATTTATCATTCTCACAGAGCAAAAGTTACCAACATGAGACAACAAAAGGGATGCAGTTGTCTTCATAATCCATGTAAAACTGATTGAAATATTTAGCTACTTTAGAAGAGATTGTTAGATTAGCTTCCATTTTGTATCAAATCATCACTTACATATTTATTCCCACATTGCTGTTGTTTATAATAATAGCAAACAATATTGTGCTAGAAAACTATAGATAGGGAAAATATTGAGCTAAAACAGGAGAATAATATAAATAGAGCTTAGAGCTCTGGAAATGCAAGTCAGAATTCCAAAATAAGTTCAGCATATGCTGAAAATTTATTTTATAGCTTACTTAGATAATTATATTGTAAAAATAATGCAATTTCTACCATTGTTTTCCAGTTGAAGGGCTCAGGGATACTTGTATGCTTACTTTAAACCATGCAAAGAGGTTTTTTTTTTAGTATCAAAATTTATACTAATAATAAAAGTCTCATCATCCATTGCTTTTTATTATTTTCCCTAGGCAAGTTATCAACTAGCACCTTTTAGGTGATTATGTTTCACGTTTTCTTAAAATGAGCAAAAAGCACTCTTATGCAATGATGTCAAGAATAAAACAAGTCATCTTTCTAATTGCAAATTGGTAATATGTTTTAAGAACCTGGCCTATTTTAAGCAGCCCCACTTCTAGATATTTGAAAAATAATTAAAGAGGAAACATTCATGGTGCCATTATTAAAAATTACAGAAAAGTACCCAGCAGGCAAATGCTAAAATTGATGATGTTACATTCCTTTTTAATGTTAGCATACATTTTTATCCCCTGCATCCAAGAGACCAATCCAAACAAAACAATCATGTAATTTTCCACAGTTTTAGTATTTGTATACAAGACTAGCATGGACCTAGGTTTCCTGTTTATTTCAAACAGTCTGTAGGATCTTATGCTTTTTTTCATATAGCTTCAGCCAACTCACTTTCACCAAGACCTTGTGTCAGCCCATGAGAATGGGGGAACTGGAAAGGAAATGGCCTAAAAGTCTTATTTCTGCTCACTCTCTAATGGCCCAAATTGAGTTACACATTCACATTCAAATAAAATTAAAATATCAGGGCCTATGACCCTGCTTTGCAAGAATGAGTAAAATATGAACATGGCTAAACATAACCTTGAAAACATTGTTAAGTCAAGAAGCGGTTACAAATGGCCCAATAGTATATGGTATAATTTATATTAAGTGTCTATAAATTAAGACCATAGAGACAGAAAGTAGATTAGTGATCACCAGGGATGTGATTGCTAATGGGGATAGGGTTTCTCTTTTGTGTGATGAAAATGTTCTTAAATTAGATAATGATAGTAGCTGTACAATTCTGTGACTGTTACTTAAAATTACTTAATGGTAAACTTCCAAAAATGAAATGTTATGATTTTAAAAGTAAAAGCTATTACAAAAGAACAAAAAATCTCCATATATAAAAAGACAACGTAGAAACTCTCCTTTCCCATCTCTGGCATGGATGAGAGGAAACTACTAAAACCTAAGCAGAACTCAGCCCTTATGTGGTCTCAGTCTGAATCCATGCTAAAATTAATGCTAACATGGTTCTGGTTCTGAGCACCCTTCTGGTATCTAGCAACAGCACATGTAAGTCCTCACTGGAAATATCAACCTCAGTCTACAAAATTCCTTTGACAAAACTCCAAAGAAAAAAAGCAGTTCACAAAACATACAAGAGAACTAGGCATCATCAGTGTGACACAGACAGGAAGTAGTAATAGATCTGCAAAAATTACAAGTTAGTGAGTTTATTAAACAAATATGAAATTACCATGACTAAAACTTTTTTTTTATGCTTTGTGGTACTAGGGATTGTACTTTGTCATAGCACTACATACCCTGCTCTTTTTATTTTGAAACAGGGTCCTTTTATTTTATTTTAAGACAGAGTCTTGCTAATGTACTCAAACTTGCGATCCTCCTGCCTCAGCTTCCTTGAGTTGCTAGGCTTACAGATATGTGTCACAACCACCAGTTTAAGTTTTGTTTTGTTTTGTTTTGTTGGTGGTACTGGGGTTTCTGGAAGCCCTTCTACCTCCGGACTACACTCCAAAACCTATTTTTTATACTTTTTATTTTGGAAACAGGTTCTCTTAAGCCAGCACGGCTGGTTTCGAACCTGCCTGATCCTCCTGTCTCCACCTCCCAAGCGCGGGGATTACAAGCCTGCGCTACCACGCCCAGCTAAGATTTTATTTTAAATAAAAGAAAATTTTTGGAAATGCAAGTAGGGACTGAGAAGATGTATAATTATGAAATAATTACAAAAGGTCTAGAAAAAGAAATATACGATAAGTTAAAAACTTTATATGAATTCATCAGTAGACTTGGTCTAAAGATGTAGTCAAAGGTAAACACTTGCCTTAGCATTTGTGAAGCCTCGTGTTCAATCCACAACACCAGCATTGCAAAAATATAAAAATAAGATTTGCCAGCAGATTTGATTCCATAGATTTAATAAACCAGATAAGACATATGAATAATAAACCAGATATGAATAATAAACCAGATATGACAGATATGAAAATGATAGCCTTGACAAAATTGAGAGGCATAAAAAAATAAAAATAGAGAAATAAGTGTAGAAGAGAGGTCAAAACAAGAAGTTTGATGTATTTCACATCAGCGTTCTGGAAGGAGAAAATAGGCTGAAGAAGAGGCAGTGTCTGCACTTAAGAAAACTGAACCAGAGAAACAAGATTCTCCATCCAACAGACAACTAAGATTGGTTATCTGTGGAGATTCGTTATTTATGTTAGTCTTTTACCTATTTCTAAATTGTATTGTTTGCTTTTATTGTTACTAATTTTTAGGATTTCTATTTGGAATGTTAATATACCTTCAGATATAGCATTTGGAAATATTTTATCCCATTCTATCAGTAACTTTTAACTCTGTTTACATTGTCTTTGGATATACAATTTTTTTTTTAGGGAGTTTGTTTACTCTTCTGTTGCCTGTGCCATTGAAATCATATCCAAGAAATCACTGCCAATTTCATTGTTGTGAGGTTTTATGACCCAGATTTTCTTCTAAAAGTTTATAGTCTTAAGATTTATATTTAGGTCTTTTATCTATTTTGAGTTAATATTTGTATATGGTGTTAGGTAAGGGTCCAATTTTATTCTTTTTCATGTAATTATTATTTTTCAACAATATTTAGTTAAAAGATTATTATTTCCTCCACCAAATGTTCATGGAAACCTTGTCAAAAATAACTTGACAATATAGGGAAGAATTTATCTCTAGGCTTTTATTTAACTCCAATGGTTTATATATCTGCCTTTAGAACAGTACTACACTGTTTCAATTATTGTAGCTTTATAAGGTTTGAAATCAGAAAATATACATCTTCTAGCTTTGTTCTTTTTCGAGATTGTTTTGGGTATCTAGAGTCCATATTTCATATTAGGATAGATTTTTTCTGAAAAATAAATATATAAATATATGACAGTTTCACCTAAAAAAAAAGAAACAAATATTCTCTGGTAAGAAAGAAAGCAAAAAGAAATATTGAAATGTTATCTTTAAGTCATCAAAAGCTTGGTATCAGACAAATTAAACTGTTATGTGAGATTATCATTTTTAATTTTGGATAAATTGCTGTAATACTAGATGTCAACCACTAAGCCAAGCATGGGAAGGAGGGATGGGGAGAGAATGGGGTGGGGATCGGGTGGGGGCTGACTGGGCAATGTGTGCATGTATGTCTACAAAAGTTTTTTTTTTAATCCCAATATGATTTATGAATACAGTGCACCAATAAAAAAAGAAAAAAAAAGAAAACTGAGAACATTACAGAAGTTTGAAATCTATGTCTTTAAGAAGGCCAAAGAAAACTAAGAGTAAAGTAACAAATACACACTGAACGTATTAGAGTGATTATACTACACAAGGAAAAGACCTCTTAAAAACAGCTAAACAGGGTGGCAAAAGCCATTAGACTAAAAGCTAATATCTTCAGAAGAAAATTAAGTTATTTCCTCACTATGCTGACATAACTCATCAACTTAGAAGTAGAGGGTTGCTTTCCAAGTCCTCAGGGACAAAGAAGTAGGTGTGAAGTTCAGAGGAGAAATTTTACAGTACTCTATCTCCCCTCCTCATGATCAAGACAGGCAGAGTCCAACAGAAAAGGTCCCAGCCCCTTCCACTCAAGAAATAGTCCATCCTAGGGAATAAGAACCAGGCTGAACATTGTGGTTGGCTTCACAACAGAAAGATTCTAAAAAACACATGGGGGAATCATTTGTGAGGACTGTACCAATATCCCCACTGTAGACTACGATGGAAGTATTATCCCCCTCCATCCTTGAAACTAGCAGAATATATGTACTTTGCTTTTTATTTTTACTTATTTACTTGTTTTTTGAGGGGGGAGTTGGTTTTTTTTTTCAGTATTGTGGGTAGAACCCAGGGGCATTCTATCTCCAAGCTATACCCCCAGTCCTATTTTTTATTTTTTATTTTGAAACATGGTCTCACTGAGTTGTAAAGGATCTCACTAAGTAGTAGCTGAGGCTGTACATTAATGGCAATCCTCCTGGCTCAGCCTCCCAGATGCTGGGATTACAAGCATGTGCCACTACACCCGGCTCTTTATTGTTTGTGTTTTGTTTTGTTTTGTTTTGTTGTACTGGGGATTGAACCAAGAGGCGTTTTACCTCTGAAAAATATCCCCAGCCCATTTCTAATTTTTGTCTTGACACAGGGTGTCTCTAGGTTGCTGAGAGTCTCACTAAGTTGCGGAGACTAGTCTCAAACCTGCAATCTTCTTGTCTCATCCTCCCAAGTACTGGGATTACAGCTGTGCACCATCATGCCCAACTATACTTCATTAATAGCAACAGTAGCTCTCATTTCTTTTGTTGTTGTTGTTGTGTTGTGTGGTACTGAGGTTTGAACCCAGGGAGAATCTACCTCTGACCTATAGCCCAGCCATTTTTTTTTCTTCAAAACTTTTATCCTACTATCTTAACCTTCCAAGTACTGAGCTTAAAAGCATGCACCACCATGCCTAGATACTCCTGTTGTTTAGTAATAATTTCATAACATAAATGAAAATACCATATCTCGAGACATTTAATTTAAGGCCATTGGTGAAGTAGGAAGTAGTTGAGCAAGAAGTTAGATTGAGGTGTCATACCTCAAGGCTGGTGTGTTAACCTCTTTAGAGAACTAGCAATGTGCTCAAATCATCTCCATTCCCTTTGTAGCTTTGAAATAGACTGAGTCATGCCTCCTATATGGATCAGAGGACTACCCTAATATCTTGCTAGATTTTATGGTTTTACCACATTACGGAGCTTCAGTTTTTTGGGGGGCGGGAGGTACTGAGTATTGAACCTAAGGCATTCTACCTCCAAACTACACTCCCAGCTTTATTTTTTTATTCTTTATTTTGAAACAAGGTCTCAATGAGTGCAAAAGGCCTCACTAAGTAGTTAAGGCTGGCTGCAAAGCGTGATCCTCCTGTCTCAACCTCCCAAATGCTGGGACTACAAGCATGTGCCACCATGCCCAGATCTCAGTTTTCTTCTTTAAAAAAAAAAAATACAAGCCAGGCATGGAGGAGCCCGCTTGTAATCCCCGCGCTTGGGGAGGCTGAGACAGGAGGATCGCACAGGTTCAAAGACAGCCTCAGCTACTGAGTGAGGCTCTCAGCAACTTAGTGAGACCCTGTTTCCAAATAAAATATAAAATAGGTCTGGGAGTATAGCCTGGAGGTAGAAAGCCCCTGGGTTCCATCCCTAGTACCACCAAAAAAAAAAAAAATTAACAATGACTCATAGATTCATGTATGAATTTTTTGGCTATCATCAGCAATAATGCCAAGAACAAAGGCAAGTGGACAATGAATGTGTTCAGAGTAATCCATGTATTAAAGTATCAATTCAGTCAGCAGTATCTGACATGCAAGACAGTCTTATTGCAACTACTAGTAGAGAGAGTTCAGATATTTAACCCCTTGAATAAAAATGGTACAACATATTGATTTGCTCACCAAAGGCTGAGTTTCTGAGCCTTAAAGTTCTGTCTGGAGTGTTCTCATTTCCCAAACTCATGACACTAGGTTTTTCTTCTCCTGGTCAGGGCAGCCAGATTGATACCCATTTCAAAACTCTGTGTTCCCTCTGTATATGCCAGAGTACACTTAGAATGTACATTTCAGATGGTTAAGAACTCTGGTTCCCTTATACAGAAAATACTATTGGTCCCAAAGAGCTTTCTGAGAAAACCAGTATACAAGGTAAAACACAAGTTTCTCAATAAAAAAATTGTCCCCCCTATTTATTTATTTATTTATTTATTTATTTATTGTGTGTGTGTGTGTGTGTGTGTGTGTGTGTGTGTGTGTGTGTGTTACTAGCACTGAACCCAGGGGAATTCTACCTTTGAGCTACACCCACCCCTTTTTATTTTTTTTTATTTTTAAACGGGATTGCTAGGTTGCTCAGGGTTTTGGTAAATTGCTGAGGCTATAGAATAGACTGAAAAGAATCCAAAAAAAAGGAAGGAAGGAAGAAAAAAAGAAGTATACTATTGTTTGCATCAAGACAGCCCATAGAGCTAAATCAGCCTACATTCATTCCCCTGCACCTGCAAATAAAAACAAGGGTCCTGTCTAGGCAGGCACTCTTGCAGCAGAAAAAATATAATAAAATCAGAATAATGATGTGGCTTGAAATGCTTTAGGCTTGATATGGTGCAGATGGGTTATGCAGTGCTTATGGCACAGAAAAGTCCTGTTCCTTATACTGCCAATACGTTAAACAGAGAAAGATTTTTTAGAATTTAAGAATTTTGAAAGCAAAAATTTTTTGTCTTTGAGAGAAGAAAGAAATTGGTGTTGAGCCAGGCGTGGTGGCACACGCTTGTAATCCCAGCGTTAGGGAGGCTGATACCGGAGGATCGCGGTTCGCGGACAGCTTCAGCTACTTAGTGAGGCCCTCTGCAACTCAGTGAGACCCAGTTTCAAAATAAAGAATAAAAAATAAGGCAGGAGGTGTAGCTCAGAGGTCGAATGCCCCTGGGTTCCACCCCCAGACCTGCGAAAGAAAGAAAGAAAGAAACAAACAAACTGGTTTTTTTTTAATCTTGGTTGGAAGACCAAGGTTAGTTTAATAGGAACCGATAAAAATTTTATTTGTGAAGCATTTATTGAGCAATTGATAGTATGTCAAGTGTTGGTTTGAGTACTGGCCTATGAAACTTAGAGAAGGAAGAAGAAAGATAACAGGTATTGTGTCCTTATTGGACTTTAATATAAGAGATCATAAAATTGTCAAGTAATCCAGAGGAATAAAAGAAGAGTCGGGTATTCTCAGATGTCCTCTGCTATAAATCTCTATGGTTTTCATTTGATGACTTTATCTCAATAAACTCATTTTTATTTCTCATGTTTCTTAAAGCCCATAATGTACACGTGTATTTGCTATACTCAGTTAATTGTACTTATTATTTGAAGGGTTGTGGGGGATTGGGCCTAGGGCCTTGTGCATGCTAAGCACACATGCTACCATGGAGCTGACAGTTTTTTTTTATTAGACTATCTCCTCACCTCCATTCAGTGTGGTACTCTGCTTTTCTCCTTGAGTTCCTAGTATCATTGTCTGATGAAGAGGGCAAGAAGCAAAAAGGATTGAATTAAGTAAGGACCAGAAGTAGCATGAACAAACAAGATTGGTTTTCTTGAGTGACATAAAAGTGGCTTGTAAATATGTTTCCCAAGGACATTCCAGATAGCACAGCAGAGGTAGAATAAGTACAGCACCTCCCAGAACAGCAATGTGGAGGAAAGCAATCTTCACAGTGTATTTATAATATTGGAGGGCCAATAAACTCTGTTTCAGGAATGGAATGTTCTTTTTGGCCAAGTCACTACATTTCTTTACAAAAGGAGATTATACCAATTTAAATTATTGCCAGAATTATAGACTATACTAATATGAATAATATCTAATGCTGTTTGGGCATTAGATATTATTTTTATTTGTTTGTCTACCCATATTCTGTTCATTTTTTTATTTAGAGTATGTATGCTAGCCAGATTTCTGATAAAGGTTTTTGATGCTATGATTTATATTTAGCTCTTTATTAAATTAGGAAAAATCAGTGTTTTGCTTCAAAATTTTTGATGCTTTTGAATTTTACCCATGTCTATGATTTAACTGGCACAATAATTTTAAGGATTTTCTTTTTTATCAGAAGCTAAAAGTAATTAACAAAAAACAAGAGATTTATTTTTTTCAATTTGCTGTATGTGATAATCCTCTGCCAAAAAAAAAAAATTTACAAAACCCAAAACGTGAGGAAATAAGGCAAAACAGCAGGAAATCACCCCAGGTCAAGCTCTTCAACATGGTCTGCATATTACAAAGTAGGGCATCTTTAGACTTTTCCTCAATAACTCAATTGCAGAAACGGTGCTAAAATTTGGATGTTCATGTTAGGTTATTAGAGAGGGACTGTGTCTACAGTATAAATCAAAAGTATCTGGAAAGTAATGATCAGGTTTGCAATGATAAGTTTTCCTAGTTGACTTGATTAGATACCAACAAGTTATAATTTCATAGGGCTTGGATTGCTTGTAATAATTTACATTATCCTAGTACTGTGATTGCATTTCATTTCTTTATTCCTCTTCAGATAAGAGTAAATATGTCCTTTCCTGAGAAATAATCTTCCTAGCTAACACACCATCAGCATTTTCAAATTCTAGCTGTATAATTTGATCATAAATTCTCATAGAGAAAAGCTAATGTATTTTGAAGTGATGGCTCAGTGATCTTGTCCATAGAAATCACAGTGTTGGATCAGAAACTGGATATGAAATTCTTCACTCATAGTCTTCAGTAATTAACAAGTAAAGTAGGTACAATCAACCCAGTAGAAGAATGATAGATGACTCACACTAACCATGGTCAAGCTAATAATGAGGGGCTGGGATGTAGCTCAGTGGAAAAACACTTGTCTAACATTTATAAAACTCTGGAAAAGCTGGGCGTAGTGGTGCACGCTTCTGATCCCAGCATTTGGGAGGCTGAGACTGGAGGATTGTAGTTTGCAGACAGCCTCAGCTACTTAAGCCCTTTACAACTCAGTGAGACCTGGTTTCAAAATATAGAATAAAAAATAGGGCTGGGGGTGTAGCTCAGAGGTAGAATGCCCCTGGGTTCCATTCCCAGTACTGCAAAAAAAAAAAAATTAAAAATTAAAATAAAAAAAGAAACTCTGGGTTCAATTCCCAACACCAAAAAGGAAAAAAAAAAAAAAAAGAAAAAAATGCTTCCTCCCATAGGAAGCCTTCCCTCCCCTTTTCCAAAATCCTAAGTATTTATAAGCTCTGGAAGGAAGACAGAGCTCTTTTTACCATATCTCCGAGCAAAACCAGGAAGTGGCTACAGTGATGGAAAGCTGTGAGGTGCTGTAGAGGCCAGAGTAGCAGAAGGCCATCGGGTCAATCACCAACTGGGATGTGGTAAAAAGGTACTACACATCATTGCGCATGACTTTTTTTTTCATCCTAACCCATACCCTGGTGTCAAAGTATGTTTATGGCTTCTACGGGGCAGTGTGTTCTTCCCCTCACGGTGTCTAAGTCAGGAAAGCACAAGGGTATGTTGCAGCAACATTTGAAATCTGCATTTTCATAGCTAAGATTTCTGGTATTTGCTCTTTGAAGATTAAGAGAGATTTCACATTCTTAGTCATAAGCTGTGTGTGCATTGCTGAGTGTGTAAATGCCAAGTCGATGCCTGTACCACTTTCCTAAAGTGGGCACAGAGATGACAGGGGTTCACTGGGCCTTTTGTATGCTCAGAAATATGCATAGCCAGGTGGAGAAAGCTGTGTGGGCAAGCACGTTCAGCTGAGAATGCACTGCTTATTACTACCACAGCAAGGCACCATGCAAGGGACAGTGAAGAAAATAATAAGTAGCACTTCTCAGTGGGTTGGGTGTTATTTGATTATTTGTAAGTATTCTCTCCTCCCTCCCCAGGAGCCCAGTGTCTTGCACATAAAATAAAAAGTTCTCATTATGTAAGGTTTTGAATGAATGAGCACAGTCAATAAGTTGTTGCATCATGATTTAAACTTAGAGCAGCCCTACCCTATCTCTTAAAGAAGCTTGGATCCTAGCTGAGTGTGGTGGTTGAGACAGGAGGATCACAGGTTCACGGCCAGCCTCAGTTACTTAGTGAGGTGGGAGTACAAACTAGTTCAGCCACTATGGAGATTAGTGTTGAGATTCCTTAGAAACCTTGGGAATAGATCCACCATATGATCTGTCTATACCACTTCTGGGTATCTTTCCAAAGGGTTTGAAATCAGAGAACTACAGTAACATATGCATACCCATGTTCATAGCAGCACACTTCATAATAGCCAAAATATGGAACCAACCTAGGTCTCCATCAACAGATGAATGGATTGCAAAATTATGGGAAATACACACAATGGAATTCTACTCAGCAATAAAGAAGTACAGAATCATGTCATTCACAAGAAGATGGAAAAATCTGGAGAACATTATGTTAAGTGAGATCAGCCAAACACAGAAAGAGAAAGGACATATTTTTTCTCTAATATGCTCAAACTAGGGAGTATTAGGGATACCAGAGGGACTCCAGATAATGGAAAACCTCAGCAAAGCTAAAATGGAAGGGTAGGAGAGGAAGAAGGCTGAGGTTGATTAATGGAGGAGCTACTTTCTATTAATGTGTAAAAGTATGAATGTAGCATGGTCAACCTAGACACTCACTGTTGGGAGGAGGAGAAAGGAGAAGGGGGGGCATCAAACACTGTCTTGAATGTATGCCATTTTCAATATGATCCGCATAAAAATAAAAACAAAAAATAAATAATGAAGACAGTACTTCAGAAGCTGAGACAGGAAGATCGCAGGTTCAGTCAGCCTCTGCTACTTAGTGTGGTCCTCTGCAATTTAATGAGACCCTGTTCCAAAATAAAGCATAAAAAAATAGGGCTGGGGGTGTTGCTTAGAGGTAGAATGGATGTCCCTGGGTTCAACAGTAACACACACACACACACACACACACACACACACACACACAAAGACACAGAGGTCAAAAGGTCAAAGAGTTAAGATGGAGATATGGGTATAAAAATTAAAGGGAAAGGAAGGAAGGAGATTTGGCAGATATATCAACCACTACAATCAGAGAGAACTTTTGGGCCAACAGATTCAGGAAAAGAGAGCCCAAGCCAGCTGGCATCTGCAAGAGTGGGGGAGCTGATCTATACAGAAAAGTTAGTATTGAGGATATAGATATTTTGTATCTATTTTTGTTAGTATTGAGGATATAGTATTGAGGATAAGATATCTATCTTATGTAGAGCTCATCACTTCTCTGTACGTTTAGGAGAACTACTAGTAGTTATATGAAAGGGGTTGGCCACTTGCTTAGGAGCTTGTGTGCTATAGAAAGAAGAGAAGGCTCAAGTAGGAAGAAACTAAAGGTGGCAGGAATAGTATAGACTTTTGATGGGGTGTAATCACAGAGGAAGCGGGAGGATGAGATGCAAGACCACATTGACAGGAAGGGCAGTCCTTAGAAAAGCCGAGAGACATACCACTAGAAGTAGGGGAAGAGCTTACCTGAAATTGTTTTATAAAAAATATTTTTAAATGAAATATTTCAGGACTTGAAGATAGTAAGAAATACTTTCATTAGTTGAGGCAACTGTGGACAAAAGTTTATTATATGCCTACACTGCAATAAACACATGTTTCAGTAGAGAAAAAAAAGAATAGGATAAGCATCAAAGATCTCACAGAGATGAAACAGCATGAAATTTCAACAGAGCCCCAAAACACAGTTCCATTACTTTGACCAACTTAGAACAACCAGTTGTTGAGGAAGGTTAACAGTACCACACAGGGATAGAAGCTGAGATGGTAAGAATGTAAACAAGCAGGAAAGAGGGGTGGATTCTAGAAGCCACTGAAGACAGTATTGGCCTGGTCTAAGTTGAGTGATTAATACTGACAGGTGTTTAGAATCTAAAAGTTGTGACTTGAGAAATTAGATAAAGTAGTTGTGATCAAAAAAGGAATACTCAGAAGTATGATGCCTTGACGTAAAAAAATAGCTCCAAATTCCACAAACTATAAAATGCTTTCTTCATAGTTTGAATATGAATAAGGAACAATAAGGCCAACGTATCAGATGGTGGAGAAGATGATTGACTGGGCACTCAAATCATCAAAACAGATGGGCAGTTCAAAGGCTAAAGCATAAGTATAGTTTAAATTAATGATAGGAGATAAGGGTTTTTTTTTGAAGCTGCTAGTATCTTTAAAAGCTATTAAGGTAAAACAAATTTCAGATCAACCTAAACCAAGGACATATGCTTCATTATAAGAATGGGCAAAATCATCAAGAGAAACTAATGGAAAACTATGGACACAGGGCATGTAGTGGATGGTTATTTAGAATATGATGCAATCAGAATACTTACCTGGCAGGGGAGTTGGCAGGGTAACAAAGGTGGTTCTGCTAGGGTGAGTCTCATCCATTGCGTTCAGGTGTGCTGTCCCCTGTGATTTCCCCAACTGCAAGAAACTTGATTGCAAAATTTGTGGTAATGGGGGCTGCATTTTCATTTTCCCTTGTTTGTTTTGTGGTACTGGGCATTGAACTCAGGGGCATTTTTCCTCCAAGCTACACCCCCAGGGCTATTTTTTATTCTTTATTTTGAAACAGGTTCTCACTAAGTTGCAGAGGGCCTAAGAGGCTGAGGCTGGCTTATAGGCATGCACCACCAAGCCCAGCTTCTCCTGCTAAGAAAGAAAGAAAGAGAAAGAAAGAAAGAAAGAAAGAAAGAAAGAAAGAAAGAAAGAAAGAAAGAAAGAAAGAAAGAAAGAAAGAAAGAAAGAAAGAAAGAAAGTATAATCAGAGTTGACTGTGGTGGCATACACCTGTAATCCTAGTACTTGGAAGGCTGAGACAGGAGGATCACAGTTTCAAGGACAGCCTCAAAAACTTAGTCAGACTCTGTTATCAAAATAGGGTGGGGAATATAGCTCAGAGTTACAAGGCCCCTAGGTTCAATCCCCAGTAAAACACACACACACAAACACACACACATCATGTAATCACTGTCTCTGCTCTGCCTCCCTTGTCTGCCTATTACCCCTTTACACATGACTCTCATAATACTTTAAGTTTTTCACAGATGGAAAATCTCTGATTCTAAAATTTGGATATTCTCGTGTGTGTGTGTGTGTGTGTGTGTGTGTGTGTGTGTGTGTGTGTGTGTTCACAATGGTCCTTCCACAATTACATACGGTGGTCTTGAAGGGTTACTACAGCTTCCAAAGACTAATTGGAAATCAGATCTAATTTATACAAAATGAGTAAGAAGCTGTTTATTTTTGTGTACTGCTCTTGAATTATGTTTAACTCTAAAATGTTTTCTCTGAATGCAGCTACCTAATACTACATATTTAATTCTTAATTTTTTCAGGAAAATCATTTTCCTCTTTTTAAGGCATTAAATGATTTCCAAATACATCCAATTATGATCACATTAGTTTATGCAACTATGTATTAAACCACTAAATTAATACTGATATTGTATTATTTTTCAGGTGTGAAAATGAAACCAAGTTCAAAACAGAAGAAGTATTTTGGGCTTACAATTTCTGTCCTACTCCATACTTTTGGACTGCACTTTTGGGCCTTATTTTATATCTTGTTTTCTTTGCACCCGGTAAGAAAGGCTTTATTGTTATTGTGTTCAGTCATCCCTTTTTAGAGGAGACAACTTACTGGGTTGTTGTTGTTGGTTTTTTTTTTTTTAATTCTTTACATGCTACTTTACTAAAGTTTTTTTCTTTATTGGTGAATTTTAGTCATACATCTTAATGGAGTACAAAATGTTGGAGGCATACATGCACACATCATCCACTTAGCCCTATCCCAATCCCCACCTTATTCCCTCCCCCTCTCTCCTTCACGTTTGGCTTAGTGATTGACTTTGATATGTTTGTGAATGTACATCATGTACATTAGAGAATTTCCTTCTTTCCTCTTCCCATCTCCTGTTAGGTTGCCTTATTTGCTCATCTATAGTATCTCCTTTGTCTAGAGTTCCTCCTATGACCCTTTTTCTCCTAGCTTCCACATATTAGGGAGAGCGTCTGATTTCTTACTTTTTCCCTATAAATGACACCATTCTGTTCTTTTTTACAGCTAAGTAAAATTCCATTGTGTACATATCCCATAATTTTGTAATCCATTCATCTATTGATGGACATCTTGGCATGGTTCCATGACAATGGTGGATCGTGCAGCTATGAACACAGATATGCATGCATTAGTTTAGTAGTTTGTTTTCCTTTCTTTTGGGTAGATACCCAGAAGTGGCATTGCTGGATCATATAGTAAGTTTATTCCCATTCTTCTGAGTATCCTCCATACAGTTTTCCAAAGTGCTTGCACTAATTTGCAATCCCACCAGCAATGTATTAGAGTTTCCACTTCTCCACATCCTCACCAGCATTTGCTGTTGTGTTTTTAATTATCGCCATTCCTGATGGAGTTAGATGAAATCTCAGGGTAGTTTTGATTTGTATCTCTCTGATTGCTAGTGCTATTGAGCATTTTCTCATACATTTGTTCAAGAGAAGAATTTCTTCTCTTGTGAAGTGTCTATTTAGTTCACTTGCCAATTTTTTGATTGGGTTGTTTTGTTAATGCTGAGTTTCTTGAGCTCTCTATAGATTCTAGATATTAGTCCTCTATTGGAGGGGTAGATGACACAATTTTCTCCCCTTCTTCAGCTCTCTGTTTTGGTTCTTGGTAGTTTCTTTTCCTGTACAGAGTCTCTTCAGTTTAATGTGATCCTATGTATTGATTTGCCTTTTGGTTTCTTGTGTTTTGGGGGTCTTGTTGAGTAAGTTTTTACCTCTTCCTATGTGTTAAATTGTTGGACCTATGCCCTCTTCAAGGAGCTGCAAGGTCTTTGATCTAATTTCCAAGTCTTTGATCCATCATGAATTGACTCTTGTGCAGGGTGAGAAAGTGGGGTTTATTTCCATTTTTCTGCATATGGGTAACCAGTTTTGCAAACGCTATTTGTTGAAGAGGCTATCATTTTTCCAGTGTATGTTTTTGGCCCCTTTGTTAAAAATCAGTTGGTTGTATTCTGCTCCACTAATCTATGTGTCTGTTTTTGTGCCAAATACCATGCTGTTTTTATTATTAAGGCTTTGTAGTATAGTTTGATGTCAGGTATTATGATACCTCCTGTATGGTTTTTGTTGCTGAGAACTACTTTGGCTATTCTGTGTTTTTTGTTGTTCCAAATGAATTTAAGGACTGGTTTTTCTATGTCTGTGAGGAATGACTTGTTTATTTTTCAGGAATGGGACCAATGCCTTGGACTATAAATTCTGAAATCTATCCCCTATGGGCAAGAAGCACGGGAAATGCATGCTCATCTGGAACAAACTGGATTTTCAATGTTCTGGTTTCACTGACATTTTTACACACCGCAGAATATCTTACATACTATGGTAAGGGCATATTTTTTCCCATACAGTTTTAGTTTTATTTTTCCTACTTTTTTCTTAGATATGCTATGATTTGTGACTGAGAAAGTATATGGTTATACTTTTGCTATTATGAATTCTCTGTGGCTTTTCTGTTCTCCCAAGTCTGAGGAAAGCTAAAAGGAATTCTCCTTTCCTAAACAGTCTTGCATCTCCCACCCACTCTCCTTGCCCTGAACATCTCCCAGCTACATCCCCAGTTGGAAATTGTCACAGACTTTATTATTAACAAAGAAAGATAAACAAAATGGTAGAAAGGTGAAGGCAGGGCCAAGAAGATGTCCTGTGACAGGGGTAGAGTCAAGTCCAAGAGCAGGTAGTTTAGAGCTAAAAATACTCCACCCAGTACTGAAAGATACGCTGTGCTTTGAGTCAGGCCTTCCCAGTACCTTCTCTGCTATTCAAGTCAAGGCCTATGCATTTCAGGGTCCTTGAAAACAAGCACTTATCATATCCAGAACTGTAAATGTGACAAAAGTGTTCAAGTGAAAAATGTGTGCAGACCATAATTCTAAGAAAACAATATTGGGAAATAGCTGGGCTAGAAACATATTTAGGGAAGCTGTTTCAAATCCATTTTACTGACATAAAAAGACCTTACTTTTCTTTTGGAAAGAAGACATCTACCTTGTCCCCATGATTTTGTAAATTGTGATAAAATTCTAAAAGGTAAAATGTATTCAGGGCATGGTAGCACAAGGTTATACTTAGGAGGCTGGTACAGGAGGGTGGCAGGCTGAAGGCCAGTGTGTTTTATCTCAGCGAGACCCTTGGAGGTAAAATGTCCAGTACTTAGAAAACGTCCAATTCCCTTCCCCAACCAATGCCATCCTCAGGTGCTGGTAATTTCATTTTACCAGCATCGGTTTATTTCCCTCCCCCACTACCAACTAGACCATAAATCCCAAATTCATAAATAAGAGGAAACATTATGTAAATGTATTTCCCTTCTCTTCTGAAATGTTTTTAATGAATACTATTTGTCTAATGCTTTTATTATCTTTTTAAAATTCTTTTGTCTCAGTTACCACTTAGAGTATTTAGATATATTTGTTTTCTTGGAAAGGAAATGCATTGGCATTTTAAACGATGTATATTTAAAATATTCAGCTTTATCCCACTTGGCAATTAAAAAATTTTTATCCAGGCATGGTGGCACACACTTGTAATCATAGCATTCGGGAGGCTGAGACCAGAGGATCATGGTTCGCGGGAAGTCTTAGCTACTTAGTGAGGCTATTTGCAACTCAGTGAAACCCTGTTTCAAAATAAAGAATAAAAAATAGGACTAGGGGTGTATCTCATAGGTATAATGCCCCTCAGTTACAACCCAGGTACCTCAAAAAAAATACATAAAACCACAAACTTATCTTCCTGACATGATAATTATGAGTACAACAAATATTTACTTTTTCTGGGCATGGTAGAGCAGGCTTGTGATACCAGTACTTGAGAAACTAAAACAGGAGGATTATAGGTTTGTGACCAACCTCAACAACCTCGTGAGGCCCTCTTCAACTTAGTGAAAACTTGCTTCAAAACAAAACAAAAATAGGGCTGGAGGTAGAATACCCCTGAGATCAATCAGTACTACAAACACACAAAAGGAAATTGGTTTTATTTGCTGATTATTGAGAATACATTT
This sequence comes from Muscardinus avellanarius, assembly GCF_963383645.1. Lineage (NCBI taxonomy): Eukaryota > Metazoa > Chordata > Mammalia > Rodentia > Gliridae > Muscardinus > Muscardinus avellanarius. Next base: position 82,138,513 of record NC_137797.1, read on the forward strand.
GAAGGCCAAAATATATACTCACATCCTGAGAAAGCATTTTTTATAGAAACTCATAGTCTAAATAATAGTCTTCATGATAATATTTTGGATACCAAAGCTGCTCTTTCTTAAATCTATACTCCAAGTAAAATATGAGTCAAAAGTGAAATTCAAGTCAGGCATGGTAATGCAGGCCTGTAATCCTAGTACATGAGAGGCTGAGATAGGAGGATCACAGATTTGAGGCCAACATGCAGTAATTTAGCAAGACATCTTTTTTGCATAACTATCCTCAAGACACAGGACTTCATTTATCTATATATACTTTTGTTAGTGAGGCTCAATGTGACAGAAGCATAGGTGTCCACAGTACTGGGTGAGTCTCTCTGGCTCCCCCACACTCCCGCATGCCCCTCCTCACCTAGCCACCATGTTAGCGAGACCGGTAGTGATACCTTCATATATGGACCTGGCATTATTTGAACTGTTTCCTTCATATGCATGATTGACTAAGGGCGGGAAGTCATATCACATATTCTTTCCAACTTAAGCCTATACATAATATATATTCATCTATACATTTATCTTTGCAGGAGCTTTCTTCCTCTATGCTGGATTTGCAGCTGTGGGACTTCTTTTCATCTATGGCTGTCTTCCTGAGACCAAAGGGAAAAAATTAGAGGAAATTGAGTCGCTATTTGACAACAGGCTCTGTACATGTGGCACTACAGATTCTGATGAAGGGAGATATATTGAATACATTCGGGTAAAGGGAAGTAACTATCATCTTTCTGACAATGATGCTTCTGATGTTGAGTAATTTTCAGCTGCTGATATATTTAGTTATTTAAACAAATGTGGAGGAGAAGAAGAATGATGGGTGACCTCACTGCCCTGCTTTTAATCTGGTTCTTTCCATAGCCTCATTCTGAATGACTTCATGTTCTAGAATACTTGATTAGGAGGAAGACACAACCCTGATAACATTTTGCTTCATAATCAAAAATGTAAAAATATATATTTACAGAGATTTTAATCTAATAAGTCTTAAAATATGTACAATTCCTTCCCAATATAATATAAAATGAATATTGTACTCAGTGACTTCAGTGATACCCTTTTTCCTAAGACCAAATACAGTTATTAGTGGCAGTACAGTCAGTGCTAATCTAGCCAAATTACATATATACATTTATAAAGGATTCTGGGAGATGGTCCAGTGGTATTTTTTGTCAGAACATGTCCTACTGATCTAAATTTATGGGTAGTAGCTTATCTGTGGTCAGCTCTTAGAAAGTAAATTCCATTTAAGTTTTCATCACCAAATTCAAAAGTGTGTCCTATGAGGCAACAGCTATCTTTATCTTCTTTGGACCACATTTTTGTTTCTCTCTCCAATTAAGGCACTGAAAGTTCTTCAGAGACTGACTCTATACAACTTCCTTTGAGCATTATCAAAAGCAGGTCTTTTTGGAGTTATTTTCATACTTTTTTTTGCATCAGTGAGAAGTATATTTGCACAAATAAGCTAGCAAGTTTTGATAAGTATATTTTATTGTCAAAGAAAGAAAAGATTTTTATAAATCCCTAATTAATTTAGGAATGCAACTGTAAATACAAAATAGTGCCAGATCTTTTAACTGTGTTTCAGGGTCAATTTTTATTCATATCAACTCACCACATCTTCGCACATTGATTCTGAAGTCCTACTCTTTTGTGCCTTCATTGGTGTTATATGAATAGCTGCTAGCAGATCATTTTTCCCTTTCTTTTACTCAAACTTTTTATCAAAAAGTTCTATCAAACTACTTTGTAATCAAAAGTAATTTCTGAAGGAAAAAAAGGTAGAGGAAAGAAATCAGTGGCAGAAATAGTCCTGTTATTATTGATGTTTGTTTAATTAAAATCATGGGAATAATTTTTCTTAACTCTTCCCAAGAAAACTGTCATGTTTTATTTCCTAATTGTATTTGTCTTCTTTTTTACTCTAAGAACATAAACTGGTTTTTATTTTGCATAACTTTGTTTTACTTTTCTCTTTTCCTGAAAGTTGACAAAAATACCAAGATACAGACTTTGCTGTGTGTCGTCGTCATCTTCTTCTTCTTCTTCTTCTTCTTCTTCTTCTTCTTCTTCTTCTTCTTCTTCTTCTTCTTCTTCTTCTCCTCCTCCTCCTCCTCCTCCTCCTCCTCCTCCTCCTCCTCCTCCTCTTCTTCTTCTTCTTCTTCTTCTTCTTCTTCTTCTTCTTCTTCTTCTTCTTCTTCTTCTTCTTTCTTCTCCTTCTCCTCCTCCTCCTCCTCTTCTTCTTCTTCTTCTTCTTCTTTCTTCTTCTTCTCCTTCTCCTCCTCCTCCTCCTCCTCCTCCTCCTCCTCCCCCTCCTCCTCCTCATCCTCCTCCTCCTCCTCTTTTTCTTCTTCTTCTTCTTCTTCTTCTTCTTCTTCTTCTTCTTCTTCTTCTTCTTCTTCTCCTTCTCCTTCTCCTTCTCCTTCTCCTCCTCCTCCTCCTCCTCCTCCTTCTCCTCCTCCTCCTCCTCCTCCTCCTTCTTCTTCTTCTTCTTCTTCTTCTTCTTCTTCTTCTTCTGCTGCTGCTGCTGCTGCTGCTGCTGCTGCTGCTGCTGGGTTTGATTTTCATTCCTGTCTAAAATTGAGGGTTTTTTTTTTTATTAGAACAGATTAGTGGCTCCACTATATCATATAGTTTCTCAAAGTGTTCATTAATCACTGAACTCTTAATTCTTGCCCTTCTGTTAGGAACTACATAATATGTGCAGAATTACTTGCTAATTCCAGTAAAAATATGAATGAATCTCCTGTGGAAGTTAACAATGCATCAAAATGATGCATCTATTTTAATAGTACATCTAAAAAGGTACTATATTTGGAGTGAAAAGATATCTATTGATAAATTCTAAGTATCTTTGCTAGTTTCCATGATGTTTTGTTATTTTAAAGTTTGGCCTATTCCTATAACAATTGTCAAGGTGAATATTTAGATGAGAAAGTTCATTCTCTTAAGTTATCAGTAATTAAACAGTTACTTTGTGCCAAAAAAAATCACAACAACAACAAAAATGCTTTCTCTGTTTGGTCATTAGAAAATGTGGCATTCTAAAGGGTAGTTTTTCCTTGAATTAGGTGCTTTTACAATTAATTTCTAAGGAGATATTAATACTGATTTTCCCCCAGAAAAGCAGGTGTGATTTAATAAACATTCTATTGATATTTTTCAGAAGAAATATCAATAAGAAATTTATCTGTGTAATATTTTACACAACTAAAGTGAAAATAAACTACTATTTGGTACAATCAGAATATTTTGGGGAGCTGGGCATAGTGGTACACTTTGTAATCACAGTATTAGGAAGGCTGAGACAGGAGGATCACAGGTTTGAGGCGACCCTCAGCAACTTCATGAGGTCCCTCGGCAACTTAGCAAAACTGTGTTTCAAAATAAAAAATAAAATAGGGCTGGAGGTGTAGCTCAAAAGTAGTATACTTCTTAGTTCAACCTCAAGTACCAAAAAAAAAAAATTGGGGGAAGAAAAATATTTAGATCAGTAAAGTACTCTCTTTAAAAATTTATTTTTCTGGTTTGTTAAAATATATTGCCTCAATTTTTCTCTTTATTATATATATATATATATATATATATATATATATATATATAGCCTTAACTATATACTCAGCTGGCCTGATGCACAGTAACTTTGTTAAAGGAGCAACTGGACTCATTTTTTTAACATAGAACATGGCCTGTTCCCCTTGATAAGAAAATGGCATTCTCAACTTTATACCCATAAATGCACATAACAGGGAAATTAGCCACACTTCTCTTGCCCTGCTCCCTCAGCACCTTCTTTTAAGGACTGTTTGCTATAAATGGTGATAATAATATTTCATATCTTTGAAGTGCAGGACAGAGAGGCACATTATAAAAATTATTTTAAACTATTTTAAAACTACTTGAAAAGGAACTTATAAAGTTAGGGTATTATTTTTAGATTTGGTGAATACTTATAGTGCATTAAAAATTAAAATGTTTGAACTTTAACATTTTTAAATGTTTAAAGTTTTTTAAATATTATACACATTTTAAGTTATCAGTGGCTTTGGCTACCAAAATAAACTTGAGAATACATCCCATCTGAAATTCAAGAATATATTTTGTAGAACAATTTATATGTGGTGCAATTTGATCTACTATATTAAAATAGACATGTGGCAGTATTTATTTGTGACCCCAGGTACATGGGAAGCTACAAGAAGGATCACAAGTTACAGGCCAGCAGGGAAAACTTAATGAGACCCTGTCTCAAACGACAAAAAGAGATGTACCCCTGGGTTCAATCCCTACATCAGAAAACTCATAGATTATAGGTATCATGCTTTCAATTAAAATTGCAGGTTTCCTTCTAAACATGATAAAAATCAATAATATAGGTATACTATGTTTTAGGAAGATACAATAAAGGTCATGATCATTATTAAGGCTTAGCTAGATTGCTGGTCTGCACTAGAATTAAGAAAATGTTTTATCCACATAGGACTGAATATGATATCAAAAAGATGTGGCATATTTCTTCAATATAAACATTCCTAATTTTCATTGTTGTACCAAATTTAGTCAATTATCTGAGTATGATTTTTTAATGTATATGTAGATCTAAGTAAAAGATGTGTCCATTTAAAATTTTATATTCAATCATATGAAGTAGTTCTGATAGAAAATATAAGAATAATACAAAAGTTTTTCTCATAACTTAATTTTACCAGTAAACCAAATACCTAGCAGTCTAAATATTTTAGTACCTGTAGTCTAAATATTATTTTTAGATAATTCACTCTAAAATGATAGATTAGTTCAAGCAAGGAATTTATAAATTTTTTACTGTAACTTCAATATCTGTTAGACAAGGAAAGAAGAACCAGGAAAAATAAAAGTTGGTAACTTACCCATTTCAAAAGCAAAGTAAAACTGAGATGTATTATAATCATAGATCCTAAGGGGGATAAGGAAGGGAATGATATTTGAGAAATGCTACTGCTATGTTATCTTCAAGTCTCACCATGTAATTTCACTAAAACAAATCACTAATACTAAATACAGTGGGAGATTGGATAATTGTTGTGATTTGATTTTTATCCACACAATAATTTAAAAAATAACAGTAATGTTATAATCAAATTTTATTTCTACTATTTTCCAGTTTATATCAAATTATACTAAATACCTAATTGACTTCTATTCATTTGTTGTGCCAAGTTTTCAATCACAAATTCAGGCCTTTTCACTTACTAGGAACAAAGGAGTCAGATGACAAAACCAGGCCAGGAGTAGAGAATTTGTAATATATGCTTTGTAGCAAATGGTATGAAATTGTTGGTAAAATCTCATTTGTACAGCTCATATGTAACTGTTGCCTATAAAAAGACTCAGAATTGTTTCCTGGATTAATCTGAATGTCCTGTATCCTGTCACTTTCTATCCATCTCCTTAGCCTCATGTACAGTGATGTTGATGAAGTGGTTCAGATTGTAGCAGTATATAAACTGTATATTCATTTCTTTGAGGTAATCATTTATAAATGCCAAACACATAACTGCCACCAACTTTCCTTTATATTGTCTCTTTGGAAAAGGAAACTTTTGTGCCAATAAAAATCAGAGAGGTATTTTTTCAATGTCCCAAAGTAAGTGAAAGTATTTTATCCTACTAATTTGCTTGTGAGCATAAAATTATTCCTATAAATCTTTATATGTATAAAATACAGTCTCTTGTACTTAATTTGGTCTATAGAATTTTTTACCTTCATTTACAAATAACAGCCACATTTTTATTTTAGACAATTAAGTTAATGTGTTTGATTTTATTATCAATATGAGAAAAATGCATTGTGCAGCTAATGTAGTACTTAAAATTCAAAACTAGTATTTTGTAAAGTTTTCAGATTTTTAGTAAATTTAACATCATTCCATCTCATTTAAAGGGTAAACAAAAATCAGACTTAACTCCAGCCAAAGTAGAAATTGATGTCTACATGCCTAAACTGTTTCTTAGCAGCTTTTGGAATACATCTCACTTGATGTTATAGTATCTTTTATTTGTAATAAAAGTTCAGATTTTTATTAGAAACGCTAATGTACATGCAGAGAAAATCAAAACAATTTTATGCTTTTAAAATATATGTATTTCAAACTGTATAATTTAATTTGAGTGCATGTTATACAATGTTTAATATCTCACATGTCTTGGCAAATTCAATATATAGGTATATCTCTTAAAATTATGAATATGCGCCATTTCTTTAAATTATTTTAGCGTATGGTGTATCAAAAGTATTATATATTTTATGGAGATTAAGTGATATACATGTGTATGTTTTTAAGTTATTTTATTGAAGTTCTATCTTTACATATATTAAAATCATTTTTTTAAAAAATGTGTCAATGCCAGAACTGTAAATGAAAATACTAAAATAAAAGTTAAAACAATCCATTACTTATTTTTTGTACATTTTTCTCTAATCTCTTCCTCACTTCTAGCATCTAGGTTCCAATAATTACAGCCTCTACACTCTACCTCAATATATTATTAATGCAGTCTTATTAATTTCAATATTTACTTCTTTTGACCATGGATAGCCTTTTTTTTTTCAAAAATTACGTGTGTGTGTGTGTGTGTGTGTGTGTGTGTGTGTGTGTGTATTTTTTTTTGGGGGGGGGTCTGGAGATGGAACCCAGGGTCATTCGACCTCCGAGCTACATCCCCTGTCTTTTTTTTTTTTTTTTTTTTTTTGATTTTGAAACAGGGTCTCACTGAGTTGCAGAGGACCTCACTAAGTAGCTGAGGCTGTCCATGAACCGCGATCCTCTAGTCTCAGCCTCCCGAATGCTGGGATTACAAGCGTGCGCCACTGTGCTGGGCTTCCAAAATTTTTTTATTTTTTACTTTTTGGTGGTACTGGGGATGGAACCCAAGGGCCTTCTACCTCCGGGATACACTCCCAGACCTATTTTATATTTCATTTGGAAACAGGGTCTCTTAAGCCAGCTAAGGCTAGCTTCGAACTTACGCAATCCTTCTGTCTCAGCCTCCCAAGCGTAGGGATTACAAGCGTGTGCCACCATGCCTGCCCAAAAATTATTTTTGATTGCTGCTTTGTAAGTGAAAACAAAATGTCTGCTAAATGGCCCTTTGACAGTTCCATAGCTTTTATTAGCACACACAGCCATGTCTGATACACGAAGTCACTAGACTTGTCTCCAGAGTTAGCTGCATGCAGCCTGAGCCTGACTTTAACAACAGCCCAGGGAAGTGCTCAGAAGACCCTAGGCACACTATCACTCAAAGGCTTGCATGGCGTTTCGTCTACACAAGGACTTTAAAATCAGGAGTAAGGCAAAAATTCTACAGTCAGAATGACTCTTGCAAATCCCACAAATTACACATAAAATTGCCCACTTACCTAAATAGTGCTTGTCTGTATTAGTGGCCATAAAATCCTCATTTAATTGTTTAGATTTGTGGGACAAACAGTCATCCTTTTCTGCTTCAAAAATTAAATTCAAGACATTTTCTTGACATAACTAAGATCTAGACTAGGGGCTGGGACAAAATTTCTCAGCAGTGACCAATCCAACAGTATTCCTCTAGGTCCTCCTTTGAAACATCATCTTGTCACACTTAGACAAATAGATTATGAAAGTAGACATCATAGAATTCTAGTATTCTGACTCAGTTTCAAGGAAAAGAAATACCTCATTTTACCCTGTACTACAGAATAAATCCTGGAAACCCTTGATCCTTTTCAAATGTGAAGTAATAATATGAAACAGTTTAAAAGATCAGACTGAAATTGTCTAGATTTTAACCCCAGCCTTTCCCTCTGCCTGGTAACCTAAATCACTGATCTTAGCTATTCTTTGCCTCAGTTTCACTGCCCATAAAGTGGAGCTGATGGTACTAGGTGCTTCATGCATGTGCTGGGAGGGCTGTCTTCATTAGCCATGGGGAGAAAGGAGCAGGCGTGCTCAGTGTGAGCTGGTAACTGCTGGTTATTTGTTTAATCATCAGTATGCTATCCTTGAAGATTCTCAGATCAGGAAATTGATTACAAAATCCTCTCCTGGGAGCCACTACTAAGAAGAGGAACACTCAAGTTTGAAAAGAATTGCTGAACAGAATTATTTGAGCTGAGCTAACTGACTAGCCTAATGTCTCCCTTTCTTCATAAGCATCCTTCTAAAAGGCACAGCTTGTGAAAAGCACAATATTCCCATATTCTTCATGAGATAGAAGAAATAAAGTAGAAAGGAGACAAGAGATGAAAAGAAGTCTAACTTTAATTTGAAAGTCCTAATGACCCTCACACTTTTCCTCCCCAAGCCAGTTTTTCTCTCAAATCTTCCACTCCCAATTTTCTGAGAATTCTACAAGTCTGAAAGTTACTTAAATTCACTTAAGAAAATTTACTCTGCAATGTACTAACATATTTTCAGAATGGATTAAGCAAAGGAAGGTAAGGATGCTTTAAGAAACCTATACTAGCTGGTGAGGATGTGGGGAAAGAGGAATTCTCTTACACTGTTGGTGGGAGTGCAAATTAGTTCAGCTGCTATGGAGATCAGAGTAGAGATTCCTTAGAAAACGGAATAGATCCACCATATGATCTGGCTACACCACTCCTGGGTATCTTTCCAAAGAACTTGAAATCAGAGAACTACAGTAACATATACATACCCATGTTCATAGCAGTACAATTTGTAATAGCCAAAATATGGAACCAACCTAGGTCTCCATCGACAAATGAATGGATTGCAAAATTATGGGAAATATACACAATGGAATTCTATTCAGCTATAAAGAAGAAAAAAAACATAGCATTCGTAAGAAGATGGAAAGATTTGGAGAACATTATGGTAAGTGAGATTAGTCAAGCACAGAAAGAGAAGAGACCTATGTTTTCTCTAATATGCCCAAGCAAGGGAGTAGTGGTAATACCAGAGGGACTCCAGGTAATGGAGGGGAAATCTCAGCAAAACTAGAATGGAAGGATAGGAGAGGAAGAAGGCTGAGGTTGATCAATGCAAAGGCTACATCCAAATATGTGTAAAAGTATGAATATAGCATGGTTAACCTGGACACTCATTGTTAGGAGGGGGAAAGGGAATGGGGGGGGGAGAGCTAAGCACAATCTAAATGTACACCACTTTCAATATGTTCCACATATAAGTAAAATAAAATTTAAGAAATATTAAATTTTGAAATAAAAAAGAAAAGAAAGATAATGAAGACATTAACCTAGAGATCCCGAGAATAGCCAGACTAACATAAAATGCCTTTTGGGCACCTGATATCATTCCCACACACCTTCATATGCTCATTCCTACAAAGTTTTCTTTAAAAGAAGAACCAAAGTCCCCAAAAGCACGTCTCAAGATGGCCCAAACTCTTTCCCTTCCAGTGCATACTCCTTGCTTTCCTGAGTAAATCTCTATTTGTGTCTGCCTGACATACCTTGAAATTCTTTTCTGTGACCTCTGGCAAGGACCCTATTGTGCTGAGTTGAGGTCACCTTCTGTAGGACCCCTTCAGGTCCCCCAGCACATTCAGAATAACATGATTTAATGTACAATTTCTATGTATTTGATCTCATAGTCAAGAAAAGAAAATAATTTATAAAATCTTTCAGTAACCTGTAATTTAAATTCATTATTTTTAAAAAAACTAGTTTTTAAAATCCTCTCCAAATAAATACAGTGATATCAACCCTTCACTAAGTGGTTATATTAAAATGAGACTTTTAATTTAATGAGATGCTATAAATACAATATGAAACATTAAATTTTTTACCTTTGTTTTGTGTACTTTTTGTTTTAAAAGAAATCAAACTTATTCCCTCTCATTTTACTTCTTGACCTACTTGTCAAATGGTTACATAGACGTGTAATAAAAGCATATACATATAATTAGTGTACTTTTCTAGAAATATGTTACTCTTAAGTAGAAAAGGAAAAAAGTCCTATGTAACTATTATTTTTTCTGTATGAACTGTGAGTTATAGGGAATGGTTCATTTTGAAACACTGCTTTGTACTTCCATAAGTTCATTGAAATTATTCTATTCTATTGTGAGCTATTTTTAACCAATGAACAAACGTCTCTTCATCCTGGGCGGTGTCTGACCTACACATTGCCCTCTCTCATTAACTTCGTACTACCACCATGTGAAGATTATTTTCCTATATCTTGTCTGTTTCTCCACTAGAATATACACTGTACACGATTAGTAACTGATTCCATACTGACTCCAGCACCTCTTACACTGTGAGGACATAGTATGTGCTTAATAAACTGAAAAATGAATTGATTTGTGGGTATCCCAGCAAAGGACAGTGAGTGTTCCCCAGGCTGGGGGAAAAAAGGACACATTAATGTGGCCCCATGCCAATATTTAAAAACATGCTTTGAAGTAAATCCTCTACAGCATTTGAATGCATGTGTTCACAAACGCATATTTGAATGGTACAGTTGATTTTTTTCTTATGATTCCTACTAAATAGGGGGAATCTAATATAAAAAGGACTAAATAAAATTAGGTAAAATATAGCCAGGCGTGGTGGCGCACACTTGTAATTATATATTAAAATATATATATGTAATATGTATTTATAACTATAATATATAATTATATATGTAATTATGTGTATAATTACATATATATACCAATATACCAATTAAATAGTTGGTTCTGTTTTATATATGTAATTATATATATAATTATTATATATATCTATACATATTACATATTATAATATATACATATATGAATATATATAATAGGTCTGGAAGTGTAGCCCGGAGGTAGAAGGGTTTCCAGGAAGCCCGGTACCACACAAAAAAAAATTAGGTAAAATTTGATTTATAATTATTCTATTCCTATATCATCTCTCTGGAATAACATGTTTATTATGTGCCACATACTTTACATACAGGATTATCTTCTATCCTCAAAAACACCATTTAATGAGTTAGGGAATTACTGAAGTCCCTAAATCTAAAACACCATTTAAATGAGTTAGGGAATTATTAAGTAGCACAGCTTATAGATCCAAGTCAGTTTGTGATAGTCACTTTTATCAGTGTGTTTATTGTTTTGTCTTTTATTTTCAATGCACTTGGAATTATGAAAATTTTTAATAAACCCCTTTACCTAAAAGGGTTGGTGCTGTTTTATTTTAGCAGGGTCACTAGGATTCTGTGGATTTAGAAACTAAACCATAAGAACTGGAAGGTAAATGTGAAAGGGTCAGGCAGGTCCTCTCGGCTAAATCTGCATGTGTCCTTTCATTGGTCCATATTTGCTGCCTCATATCTTATAAATCTTCCTTCACTGTTGCATTCTCTAAAGATAGAGATTTGAAACAAAAAAGTTTCCTCCATCTTTCTTAAGAACTGGCTTGAATAAAATGTATTTTCTTGCCAGTATTTGTAAAGCAGGTGAACAATACATCTAGCCTCTTTCCCAGTCAGTTAAGACCTCACTTACACAGAGGAGCTGTTGAGTTTTAGTCGCTCAGCTTTATACTTGTTAGGAGGAATATGCCTTCCAAGCTCCTTCTATACCTAAAAAGAAAAATAAGAAGCTAAAAGGGGGTTGGGAGAGGAAAGTAAACAGGAATCATGAGCCCATCCCAATTCTGAAATTCAGCCAGGTTCACATTATTGGCCCTTTAACTGCTAAGAGTGTAGTATAGCTAAGATCCTATAGATCTTAGCTCTTGGTTACACCCTAAGTCATCATTTCTATTTTAAAAATATTTTGGCAGGTAAATCATTTTGGCTTTTCCTTTTTTTCCAGCTTATTTCCTACCAGTCATAATTCAGAAGTCCAAAAGCTTGTCTCGTGTTATACTGACTATTCCTTTTATTCCAAGCCGTCAGTATTTCTGTGAGTATTCTTCCCTTCTGTCTTCTACAAACCATACTGAAGTTCACACCCTCCAACAGAAGATACACCAACAAAACTCATCAAAATAACTCCTTTTCTACCTATACCTTCCTGTAAGGTTGCTTGAGGAAAGCACCCTTGACATTCTTTTTTTTTTTTTTAATTTAATTTAATTTTATTTTATTTTATTGGTGCACTGTATTCATACATCATAGTGGGATACAAACTTTTGTAGACATACATGCACACATCGCCCAGTCAGCCCCCACCCAATCCCCACCCCATTCTCTCCCCATCCCTCCCTCCCATGCTTGGCTTAGTGGTTGACATCTAGTATTATAGTAATTTATCCAAAATTAAAAATGATAATCTCACATAACAGTTTCATTTGTCTGATGCCAAGCTTTTGATGATTTAAAGATAACATTTCAATATTTCTTTTTGCTTTCTTTCTTACCAGAGCATATTTTTTCCTGTTTTTTTGGTGAAACTATCATATATTTATATATTTATTTTTCAGAAAAAAATCTATCCTAATATGGAATATGAATTCTAGATACCCAAAAAGATCTTGAAGAAGAACAAAGCTAGCAGATATATATTTTCTGATTTCAAACCATATAAAGCTACAATAATTGAAACAGTGTAATACTGTTCTAAAGGCAGATATATAAACCATTGGAGTTAAATACAAGCCTAGAGCTAAATTCTTCCCTATACTGTCAAGTTATTTTTGACAAGGTTTCCACGAACATTTGGTGGTGGAAATAATATTCTTTTAACTAAATATTGTTGAAACATAATAATTACATGGAAAAGAATAAAATTGGACCCTTACCTAATCCCACATACAAGTATTAACTCAAAATAGATAAAAGACCTAAATATAAATCTTAAGACTATAAACTTTTAGAAGAAAATCTGGGTCATAAAACCTCACAACATTGAAATTGGCAGTGATTTCTTGGATATGATTTCAATGGCACAGGCAACAGAAGAATATACAAACTCCCTAAAAAATAAAAAAAAATATTGTATATCCAAAGACAATGTAAACAGAGTTAAAAGTTACTAATAGAATTGGATAAAATATTTCCAAATGCTATATCTGAAGGTATATTAATATCCCAACTAGAAATCCTAAAAATTAACAACAATAAAGGCAAACAATACAATTTAGAGATAGGTAAAAGACTAACATAAATTATGAATCTCAACAGATAACCAATCTTAGTTGTCTGTTGGATGGAAAATCTTGTTTCTCTGGTTCTGGTGAGTGTTACCTATTTCTTCTTTGTAGTTAATCTCTTTGAGTATTTTCTCTAGTGCTGGTTTTGAAGACATAAATTCCTTCAGTTTCTGTTTGTCATGGAAGCTTCTTATTTCTCCATCTAATTTGATAGAAAGTTTTGCTGGATAGGAAATTTTTGGATGGAAGTTGTTTTCTTTCAGAGTTTGGAATATGTTACTCCAAGCCCTTGTGGCTCTCATGACTTGGTTTGGGAAGTCTGGAGTGATTCTAATTGGTTTGCCTCTGAATGTCACTTGGCCCTTTGTTTTTGTTGCCTTTAAGATTCTCTGCTTGGCTTCCACATTGGTCATTTTGACAATTATGTGGCGTGGGGATCCTCTTCTCCGATCCTGTCTAAAGGGAGTTCTATAAGTTTCCTGGACCTGTGTATCAACCTCTTGCTCTATGTTTGGAAAATTTTCTGCTATTACTTCCTTGAAGAGATTGTTGATCCCTTTGGTTTCACTTTCTTTTCCCTCCTCTATTCCAATTATTCTTAGGTTAGCTCTCTTAAGATGGGCCCATATTTCTTCAATGTTAGATTCCTGCTGTTGGATATTTTTTTCTAGATTAGAAACTATGCGTTCATTTTTGGATTGCTCATCTTCTAAGAGCGAGATTCTGTTCTCCATGTGGTCTAATCGGTTGTTTGTGCTTTGAATTGAGGCCTTTACTTCATTAATTGCATCCTTTATCTCTTTTTGGCTCTCTCTGAGTTCTTTTCGAAGCACCTCTATTATTTCTACAGTTATTTTCCTGATTTGATCTTCTAGAAATCTCTGATTTTCTGTTTTATCAGGTTCTGATGTTGTGGGGTTGTGCGCGGCATTCATTGCTTCAGTATTATTCCTCTTTCCCATGATTTCGGATGTTTGTGCCTTCTCTGGGTTCTTCCCTTGGGTCACTATGACTTCACTTAAGGTGTTCTGGATCTCGAGTCAGTAGTATCTCAGACCCCACTACTCCTTTACTGGGTTTTATCACAGAGTCTCCGACCCAGGGAGTCAATAGAGGCTGCTTTAAACTATGGGGGGTGCCAGGTTGCACGTTCTCCTATGGTGTGATATCTCTGCCACCACCACTCCCTCACTGGGTACCTCAGTGAGGTACAGTACTGGGATTTCTCCTCTGTGGTCCGCAATTTGACTCACTGTTCTTGAGTACGCAGATGTAGCTGTACTGGATTCGGCGAATTCACTGCTGCTGCCACCGCAGGTGGCAATATGGCGCCGCGGCCACGCCCTCAGCCATGAGGCTGGCGTATTTTTTCTTCTCTGGTTTTGATTTCCACTCTGAATCCCTGCAGCGTGTGCTGAGCTCAGCCACTGGGAGCTTTAAATCCTCTCTGCGCCGAAAGGTCCCGCCTGGCTGTTCCGCAGCGGCTCACCTCAGCTTGCTGTAGCCGTCCGATGAGTTCGCCGCTGCCGCCGGCAGTATGGCGCTGCTACCGCGTCCTCGGGCGCGTGTGTCTCCTCTGTGGCCCTGAGCTCTGTTCTCAGTCCGCATTCTCTCTGGAGCCTGGTGGGTTTTTTTTTGTTTTTCTGGTGATGGTGTTTTCTGGCTATGAAAGGCGCTGGTTTTGTGGTAATGGAGATTGGTTGTTAGCAGGGCTCTTAAGCCCCGCTTTTCTCGGTCGCCATTTTCCCGGAAGTCCACCCTTGACATTCTTAAAAGCCTATTTAAAAGAGATAATCTGCAATGCATGTGCTTTAAGTTCCCTAGAGACAGTTGTTTCAGATGCTATCCCAGCTTTGCAAAAAGTTGCAATATATGCATCCTTGACATTATCTTTAGTTCTTATTTTCCCAATAATGTCTTGGACTTGATCTTCATCCAAAACCTTTTCTTATTTGTAGCAGTTGGCCATCTGAAGAGATTAAGTTATGCAAATTTTCATTTTTCATTTCAGCAAGTCTTGAATTGTTCACATATATGTTCTTTCTGTTTCTCAATGCTCTCAATCTTGCATTTTACTAATGTAACTGGAGCCAGGTACATTCTCCTTGGGAATATCCTTAATTTTCTAGTTATACTTTCTCCTCAGTCCTGTTTTGCTCATTACTACAAGTGTTACAACATTGCTTAAAGTTCTACCTCTAAATAATAAATATTCCCATTCTTCCAATTTTGAATACCATTATCAACAATTTCCTTTTAGCCTTCACCGTGAATCACTTCAACCACCTACAGAGACATATTACCACTGACAGTATCTCTTAAGGCCCTTAGACCTTATCATCTTTTCAAGGTCTTCTAGCTTTGCCCTATCACTCATCCCCAAAGCTATATGTTCTAGGTTATGCCAGGACCCCACTTTTGTGTACCAAAGTGTGTTGCAATTATCTGCTATTAACAAAATCCTAAAAAAATTTGTGGCTTAAAAATAACATTCATGCCGGGTGTGGTGGCGCATGCTTGTAATCCCCGCGCTTGGGAGGTGGAGACAGGAGGATCGCACAGGTTCGAAGCCAGCCACGCACACTGGCTTAGGAGACCCTGTTTCCAAATAAAAATGTAAAAATAGGTCTAGGAGGTAGAAGGTCCTGGAGGTAGAAGGGCTTCCAGGAACCCCAGTACCACCAAAAAATTATAATAATAATAACATTTATACTCAGCCCTCCAAATCCAGAGGTTCCACACCATCAACCAATTATAGATAAAAAAATATTCAGGAAAAAACCTATATTTGTACTGAATACATACAAACTTATTTTTATCTTCATTTCCAAATGTATTGGTTATTATAAGTATTCTGGAGATTATTTAAATTATATGGGAGCATATGCAATGGATATGTAAATACTATGCCATTTATATAAGGATCTTGAACAGCCAGAGTTTGGTATCCTCAGGGACTCCTAGAACCAAAATAGACTATATTAGTTTCATAAAGGTGAAGTCTAGACAAAAGGCTGCTATAAGAAAGTAAACCCTAAATTAAGAAAACTCAACATTGTTAAGATGTCATGTTACGATGTCATGTTAAGATGTCAGTGGTCTCCCAAGGTGATGTAGTTCAAACAAGTAACTCTCAAAATCCAACTCACAATTATTTTGTTGGGAGGGGGGGAGAAATTGACAAGCCAAACTGTAGAGAAATGCAAATAACCTTGATAACCCAAAACAACTTTGAAATATAGCAGGTGGTAACTCTTCATGAGTCCAAAATTTACTATAACATGATATAGTGATACAGTAATAATGTGATATATATAGTAGCATGATATGGGAATAAGAACAGATATATAAATTAATGAGACAGAATAAAAATTCAAATACATATCCAATTGACTTTTTAAATATACTTTTATAGGTGCATTGTAAGAGTACATCACAATGAAGTTCAGAGTGATAAATACATGAATACAGCCCTTGTTGAACTTACCCGTACCCCTACTCATCCTCCTCCATACATGGTATTAAGCATGTCATTGATATTTTGTATATGTATTAATGGAAGTAGATTTCTGACAGAAGTGCAGAGACCATGGGCAAAGGACAATCTTTCAACCAATGATGCTTGAGCATTTGGATATCTGTATGTTCTAAAAAACATACATCACCTTACATTATAAACACATAAAATTAGCTGAAAATGAAACAATTCTAAATGTAAGAACCAAAGATACAGAACTTTGTGACCACAATCAGTAATTTTTTAAGATAAATGAGATTTTATCAAAATTTAAAACTTTTGCCCTTTAAAGGACACCATTAAGGAAATTAAAACACTACAGACCGGAAAAATATAGTTTAAGTAATACTTGCTTTGGAAAGGCACATTTATTTCTACTTGATTAACATATTAGGGAACAATCTGAACATAATGGAGGTTTCATACTGACTTATGGGTGATTGTATCTACAAGATGTACAAGGTTAACACATAAAACTATACCCACCAGATCCTGTGTGCCACACAGGAGCACACAAATGAACACAAATGCATACCTCAAATACTTACCAGTGACTTCAATTCACTACACGTATTGTCCTGTTTTGCTGTTTGTTTGTATTTGTTGTCATTTACAGAAAATTATGTAATTATATAATATTGACTATTTATGTATCTTTTATAGCCTATATATTATGTGTTATGTATTATATATGAAACACACATATATACAGATAGTATTCCAACATCTCAAACATGTCTAAGTGTCCTGATTTAAAAAAAGAAAGTAGTACATATAAGAGGAAAGCTTTAAGTATTAAGTAAAGCTTAAAGCATTTTGAAAAAAACTGAGAGTGTGTGATAACTCCTGGGCAAGAGGCATAAACAGATATACACTGTAGGCCAACAGAGACAATACTGCCAAAATCGAAGAAATGCCTGTGGCTTAAACAAGTTTAGTACTGCAAAGTCATTAGTAAGAAGGCCTAAAAAACATAAATGGAAAAATAGTTGAACATATGTGTTGAAGACTAAACAGTGAAAAAATAAGGAGCATCTTTTCCCACAGTCAAAGAAAAAGCACGATCTTGTATAATACAAAGACCTTAAATATAAAGTACCAAATCCTATAGAAGTGGCTCCTTAAAGCTTATAGTAGCTAGTTTTGTAACCTCAAATATTTCTATAATCAACTTAAAATATTTAGAAATATTATGTTGGCTTTTGGCTTACATTATTGCTACTAATTGCTATTAAGAAGCCATTTGACTTTGTATCTTCCCCTTCTGATATGGCAGTCTTTATCTCCTCATCTGCTTCCAAGATCTTTGACTTTGATACTCTAACATTTCATTGTGCTGGGCCAAAAATACCAATTTCATGTTTTTAATCCTACTTGGAAAATGGATTTATTGAATCTGTGAATACGTATTATTGACCAATTCTGAAAAATTCTTGGCCCTTATCTCTGCAAGTTATGCCTCTATCCCATTCTCTGCATTTTATACACTTGGCAGTTTAATTAAACATATGTTGAAGTTTCTTAGTGGTCCCTCCTTTAACTCTCTCATATTCTCTACTTTTCTTCCTCTTCTGAATTCTGGATATACTGACATAAATTTCACTTCACTAATTCTCACTTCACCTGAGTCTACTGATAGTCTCATATACTAAGTTTTCATCAATTAACAGAAATGAAAATCTAGGACCTGAGAATTATTAAACTAAAAAATATTCACAATACTAAGCTGGGTATGGTGGTGCGTGCCTATAATGCTGTGAGGCAGAAGGATGATAGGTTTGAAACTAGCCTCAGCAACTTATCAAGTGACTCTCAGCAACATAGCAAGACCTGTTTCAAAACATTTTTTTAAGGGCTGTGTACCTCAGAGGTAAATGCCCTGAGTATAATCACCAGTAACACACACACACACAAACACATACACACACACACACACACACACACACACACACACACACACAACTAAAAGGATAATTCATTCATCTTCTTGTCATGGTTCCCAACTGGCTCCAAAAGCAAACTCTGAGACAAAGATTCTAATGCATGTACTTTGGCATATGATCTCAAGACACACTAGCAGGGAAAGGGAAGTGAGGCAGACAGGAAAGGGAGAAAGGTAATAAAGGGTTTTTTGAATTTATTTTTTATTTTATTTAATTTTATTGGTACACTATAGTCTCACATTATAATGTGGATCATGGTGACAATGGCATATATTCACACAGTACTTGGTGCCCTCCTATCCCGCCCACCATGCGCCCTCCCAATACTGAGTGTCCAGGTTAACAATGTTATATTCACATGTATACACATATTCGAATATAGATTTTCCGTTAACCTCAGCCTTCTTCCTCTTCCTTTATGGCTTTGCTGAAGTTTCCCCTCTAGCATCTGAAGTTCCTCTGGTATCCCTAATATTCCCTATCTTGAGCATATTATTATAAAATTATGGGAAATACACACACAATGGACTTCTACTAAGCAATAAAGAAGAACAAAATCATATCATTCGCAAGAAGATGGAAAGACCTGATGAACACTGAGATTAGCTAAGCACAGAAAGAGAAGGTGCTTGTGTTTTCTCTAATAAATGGTTTTTTAAGCAAGTGACCACTGTTAGCTAGTGAAGCTTAATCCTAGTACACACTCTGGAAGAACAGTGTTTCTCCAATGTTAGAGCATGTAAGCATCACCTATTTGGGGGTCAAAAAACCATTCATATTTGTAAATCACTAGGACTCACAGAACTCACTGAAAGATATATTTTCAATTATGGTTTATTATAGCAAAAAAAATACAAATTTTAAGTTTTGGCATAAGATAAATGTGTTAGAAACAAATCCTATATTTTAGACTAAGAAATCCAGATGCAATATTTATAAGAGAATCTTAGCAACATTAAAATTAAAATTAACATAAATCATTTTTTCAACTTCAGCTTTTCTATAAAAGCATTAAAATATTTTAATCTTAAGGAGAAAATCACTTGCCTCGAGATTATTACAAGTGGAAACAAAAATTATATCCAAAAACCCAGAAAATACATTTTATCTAAAATTTAATCCACAGACTGGGTTAACAGTTCCAGTGTTACAGCACTTGCCTAGAATATTTGAGGCCCTCATTTTAATTCCCAGCAATGCAAAAATGAAAAAAAAAGACTAGACTTTAAAAACAATCTAAATAAAATCCACACTAAATGGGGTATGTTATTAAAGAGAAATAACTAAAAAAAATTCTTAAATTCCTATAATAAGGATATAGAACACAAATATTTATTATTTTCTGCCTTTAAAAATCTTAGAAGAAAATATTTTTGCTATAAGATACAACTATAACAAGTTTAAAGTAAATGTCAAGATGTAAAGCAAGTAAATATATTTAACCCATAGTTAATAGCATATAATAAACATGAGAATTCTTCAGAAACTTGAAGATATACTAAAGCTATTAGAGAAATCTCTATATACATAAAATTCATAACATCAAAATCTACCCTCTGAATACTTTCACTTTATGCTTTAGCCACATTTTCTCATTTATTATGTTACTGAAATTCTGAACATTTATCACTGTCTTCCAAGTTCAACTGAAATGCTACATCCTGAGCTAAGATTTCAGAATATTAGCTGTTCTTAAGGATTTCCTGCCCTCCAGTGGTGTCTGCCTTAATATTTTCACTACACCTCTGACTACTGCAAGGAGACATGTCACTTCTGCATGGACATTTGGGAATTATGTCACACTGTGTGGCAGCATCAATCTTTCCTTCCATTACAGGTTCTCTATCTGTCTGCACCTC
Source organism: Muscardinus avellanarius (assembly GCF_963383645.1). Lineage (NCBI taxonomy): Eukaryota > Metazoa > Chordata > Mammalia > Rodentia > Gliridae > Muscardinus > Muscardinus avellanarius. The sequence continues at coordinate 82,158,949 of NC_137797.1, forward strand.
TACATCACATCTTGCAACCTCCAGAATGTTGCCGTTACTGGTTTTGCTTTGCAATGTATGTGCTAAATTGCACTTAAACTGTGGAAACTGATCTGTATTATTTTTCATTAACAACTGGTGAAAATCGTCATTCTGTTTATAAATTTGTGCATCATCTTTAACAATCCTATCATCTGAAAGTTTTGCCACCTTTTCTAAATAAAAATTATTAGTTTCTTCTGTGGTTTTGAGGTTTCTCTTATTTGAGTCTTCAGTTTGTTGTAATATTTGATCTTCATCTTCAGATGGCTAAAAAAATAATTTCACTGTAAAATATGCTTGAATTTTAAAAATCACTCAGTCATTTTAAATTAGACATTTTTAAAATTCACATTATAGGAAATTTCTAGATATATAAGAGATTTTGACAGGTTACAATTTAAAGAAGATGTAGTATCAAAGAGTCTTTAATCTACCACCATCCTGACAGGATATAGATTTTAAAACAGGAAGAACAATAATAGTGCTAGTAATTAAACATGCAAAAGAGCTCAAAGATAGAAGACAAATCTTGTCTCTTTTCAGTACCTGTAATCACAGGATACATAATCCTACTAACCTTTAACATGCAAAGAAACACTGTTCAATCATTTATTTTATTTTATTTTTTATACTGGGGATGGAAGCCAGGGGCATTCTATCTCCTAACTATACCCCCAGCCCTATTTTTTGTTCATTATTTTGAGCCAGGTTCTCACTAAGGTGCAAAGGGCCTCACTATGTAGCTGAGGCTGTCTGTGAATGGTGAGTTTACCATCTTGGCTTCCAAATACTGGGATTACAAGCATGGGCCACCATGCCTGGCTGTTCAGTCATTTAAAAAGTGTAGAACAAGTGGGGCGTGTACCAGTACAACAAATACATACATACATACATACATACATACATACATACATACATACATGAGTAGAATAGAAGTAATGGAAGTAATACCTTGAATTTTGTAAGTATAGAGTAGAATAGAAGTTATACCTTTAAAGAGAAAGGCTAACACATGTAGCTTGTTTTATTTTTCATTCACTGACTCATGTTTTATTTTTTTATTCACTGACTCATAAAGTAAAAAGACCTACTATGCACTTTTTATGGGCCCATCTCATGAAAGGTACAATATATCTTAAGGAGATAAACCAAGAAGAGTATAAGCTAAAAGGAAATCAAGAAAAGCCAAATTGCAATAAATACCTGAACTGTTATCTAAAGAGATAAGCTATAAGAACTTTTGAACTTAAGATTGAATTTTAAGAGTGTTCTAACTCTGAGCTATACCCCTTCCCGTATTTTATTTTTTATTTTGAGTATTTTGAGACAGTCTCACAAAGTTGCTGAGGGTCTAAGTAGCTGAGACTGACCTTGCACCAGCAATCCTTCCATCTCAGCCTCCCAAGTACTGAGATCACATGTATGCACCTTGATAAGATACTTTAGCATATAATAATACACTAATAATTTTATAAATGTGGATTTTTTATTTTACTTTTTATTTACTTTTGTTTATTTTACTTTTTGGTTTACATTTCTCACATTTTGTTTACTTTTTTACATTTTTGTTCATATTTTTATTTCTACTATTTACTGGCTGAACTACTTTTTGTAATATAAAAGTAAACTATGATTAAAATAAATTATAAAGTAATACAGCATACTATTGATAAGTTTAGAAAAAAAGCATAACTTACCATCTCTGAACTAGTACTGAAACAACTATCTGTTGGTCTTGGAGAGTAACTGGCAGACTGGCTACTCTGTGAAGAATCAAGAACTGAAAATAAAGTTTTAATATATGAACAATGGTCTTGATTAATGTTCTACAAAATAAACAAAAGCAATAGATACATGCTTACAATACAAGTTTAGCTAACATAAACAGCAAAATTAAAATTTGGCTACCTGGCATCTTGCATTTTTTTTTTTTTTTTTTTTTTGGTGGTACTGGGGTTTCTGGAAGCCCTTCTACCTCCGGGCTACACTCCCAGACCTATTTTTACATTTTTATTTGGAAACAGGGTCTCCTAAGCCAGCGCGCGCGGCTGGCTTCGAACCTGCGTGATCCTCCTGTCTCTGCCTCCCAAGCGCGGGGATTACAAGCGTGCGCCACCACGCCCGGCATCTTGCATTTTTAATAGAATATATAGGTTTATTTTACCCTTAAAAGATTTGTAGCTATAAGTAAAATAAAAGAATATAAGGAAAGAAAGCAGAACAGGAAAAATTAAATTTATTTTTTCAATATGTGAACCATTTTTGTGATCAAATAACTTAAAGTTTCTACCTGCATGAAGAAAAAACCAAGTTTATTAAGTCCCAAGACATCAGATATTTGCTAATCTAGTAAATGAAACTTCACTGTGCAATGAAACTGTGTGAAAATCTACTCAAAGAATACTATATCCTTTCATTAGCTACTTATCCTTTCCTTATCTGTTATCTTAGATTACAAATAAAGCTTAAAAATGGACCTGTGAAGTAGGTCATGACTGCCTAACATGCCTAAACATTATAGAGTAACAGCAGCTTCAACTATTTCTGTCTTCTTATTTATGAAAATGGGTTTCTGTTCAGAAAAGAAACAGACAATGGAATGTAGAACAAGAAAACATACCATCATTTGCCCTACAATATCAGGAATGATACTGACAGAATCTAACCTCAGTTGAGAAGCAGGGAGAATTTTGCTAAATGATGATACTCTTATTTAAACTATTTTAGAAATAAATTTATACCAACACAGAGCAGGTTCTTTCTGAAGAGAGCAAAGAAAAGTGAAGAGACTAGAACTAACACAACCTAAGGCCATTTCCTCTTAATGCAGTTCATTCAGACCATAGTTAGTCTAAACCCACAGTCATCATCAACAGGAAGAGTGAATGCCTTACATACCACAGCTCATAAAAGTGTATGCTGATGAAAATGTAAATTAAATTAAATGCTGTGATATTTCTGAGGAATACATGGTCATAAGCCTCAAATATCTCATAATCTTGTAGTAAAGTGGTCATAAAACAGGATATGACAACAGAAGCCATTGAAGGCACAAACGTAGTAAAGAGCTAAATGTGGTGAGGAAGAAGAGATCTGAAGATTTACAATGAAAACCTGTGACAGGAGGTCATGAAGGATGTGTATACATTTCCCAAAGACAATATGAAAAACAGTATATGGGATAGAAGGAAGAAATATGCAAGTGCACACCTAAACATTAAAGGATGTAACATTTTAGATTGTCCACTAAGACATGTGGCCAAGGATGTACTATTGACGGGTGAGAATGGACAAAAGCAAGTCAGTCAGATTAACTGTATACTCCAGCTATGAAGCGAAGACAGACTAAAGCAGGGAAACTAAGATGGAAAGGGGCAAGAGATTCTGATATCAAGAAAGCTCTCTCTCTCTCTCTCTCTCTCTCTCTCTCTCTCTCTCTCTCTCTCTGTGTGTGTGTGTGTGTGTGTGTGTGTGATACTGGGAATTGAACCTAGGGGTATTCTACCATTGAACAACACCTCAAACCCTATTTTTTATTTCTTATTTGGCCATTGGCTTTTTACTGCAGGGGCAAGAATTTCTGATATTTTTGGTATACACTTTGAAAAACACACACATATAGGTAGATACTTATACAAATACAATGTACTACACAGTTACCTTAGAGTATTTATTTATTTATTTATTTATTTATTTATTTATTTATTTGGCAGTACTGGAGTTAGAACCCAGTGACATTCTAACTCTGTGCTATGCCCCAGTCCTATTCTTTTTTTTTTTTTTAAGATTTAAAGAAGTTTATTAAAAAGAAATACAGAAGACAATTACAGCCTCATGTTACCCAAGGGTAATATGAGAACCCCCAACAATATTTTAGAGTTCCTTCTTCTTAATGTAATCTTTATTAAAAAAAAGTCATGACTTATTCTTCAGAAAAATCTCTATTCTACCATGAAATATGAACTCTAAATACCCAAAACAATTGTGAAAAGAACACAGCTAGAAGACGTACATTTTCTGATTTCAACCTTATAAAGCTACAATAATCAAAAGAGTGTAGTACTGCTATAAAGGCAGATATATAAACCATGGAGTAAAATAAAAAGCCTAGAAATAAATTCTTCTGTATATGGTCAAGTTATTTTTGACAAGGTTTCCAAGAACATTTGGTGAAGGAAATAATAATCTTTTCACTAAATATTGTTGAAAAATAATAATTAGATGAAAAAGAATAAAATTGGACTCTTACCTAACAAATATTAACTCAAAATAGATTAAAAAAAACTCAATGTAAATTTTTTTTTTTTTTTTTTGGTGGTACTGGGGTTCCTGGAAGCCCTTCTACCTCCGGGCTACACTCCCAGACCTATTTTTTATACTTTTTTATGAAACAGGGTCTCATAAGCCAGTGGGCGCGGCTGGCTTCGAACCTGCGCGATCCTCCTGTCTCTGCCTCCCAAGCGCGGGGATTACAAGCGTGCGCCACCACGCCCGGCCTAAATGTAAATTTTAAGACTATAAACTTTTAGAAGAAAACCTGGGTCATAAAATTTCACAACATTGAAATTGGCAGTGATTTCTTGGATGTGATTCCAAAAGCACAGGCAACAAAAGAATAAACAAACAAACTTCATAAAAAATATTGTATATCCAAAGACAATGTGAACAGAATTAAAAGTTACTGATAGAATGGGATAAAATATTTCCAAATGCTATATCTGAAGGTATAATATTCCAAATAGAAATCCTAAAAATTAGCAACAATAAAATCAAACAACACAATGTAGAAATAGGTAAAAGACTAAAATAGTGAACCTCCAAAGATTTTATATGACCAATAAATACATGAATATCACTTATCATTATCATAATATAACTAATCATTAAGGAAATACAAATAAAAAACTATAGTGAAATACTACTTCACATTTGTTAGGATGGCTACTTAACATGAATTACCTTGCTCCAGCCCTTTACCTTGAGTTTGTTACTATCTTTACTTGTAAAGTGTGTTTCATGTAAGCAGCAAATGGATGGATTCTGGTTTTTAATCCATTTTGACACTTTGTGTCTTTTTATTGGGAAATTGAGGCCATTTATATTCAGTGTGATTATTGAGAGATAACTTTTAATTCCTAACATGTTAAGATTTCCTTTCTGTTTGAAATACTGTTTATTCTTCTTTGCTTAGTTGTCTGCTGGATGGAAAATCTTGTTTCTCTGGTTCTGGCGTGTATTACCTATTTCTTCTTTGTAGTTAATCTCTTTGAGTATTTTCTCTATCACTGGTTTTGAAGACATAAATTCCTTCAGTTTCTGTTTGTCATGGAAGCTTCTTATTTCCCCATCTAATTTGATAGATAGTTTTGCTGGGTAGGACATTTTTGGCTAGAAGTTGTTTTCTTTCAGAGTTTGGAATATGTTACTCCAAGCCCTTCTGGCTCTCATGACTTGGTTTGGGAAGTCTGGAGTGATTCTAATTGGTTTGCCTCTAAATGTCACTTGGCCTTTTGTTTTTGTTGCCTTTAAGGTTCTCTCCATGGCTTCTACATTGGTCATTTTGACAATTATGTGTCATGGGGAACCTTTTTCTCGGATCCTGTCTAAAGGGAGTTCTTTAAGTTTCGTGGACCTGTGTATCGACCTCTTGCTCTGTGTTTGAAAAATTTTCTGCTATTACTTCTTTGAAGAGATTAGTGATCCTTTTGGTTTCACCTTCTTTTCCCTCCTCTATTCCAATTATTCTTAGGTTAGCTCTCTTAAAATGGGCCCATATTTCTTCAATGTCAAATTCCTGCTGTCTGATTTTTTTTAAGTTATAAATTATGCATTCATTTTTTTGAGTGGTCATTTTCTAGAAGTGAGATTCTATTCTCTATGTGGTCTAATTGATTGTTTATAGTTTGAATTGATGCCTTTACTTGAATGATTGCATCCTTTATGTCTTTTAGGCTCTCTCTAAATTCTTTTCAAAGGTCCTGTATTATTCCTACAGTTATATTCCTGACTTGATCTTCTGGAGAACTCTGAATTTCTGTGTTATCAGGTTTTGATATTATGGGGTTGTGGACATTCATTGCTCTATTGTTGTTCCTCTTTCCCGTGATTTCAGAAAATTGTGCCTTCTGTAGGTTCTTCCCTGGGTTACCACGACTTCACTTAGAGTGCTCTGGATCTCAAGTTTGTGGTAATCTCAGCCACCACTACTCCTTTACTGGGTTGTATTACAAAGTCTCAGACCCAGGGAGTTAATTGAGGCTGTGTGAGACTGTGGGGATACCGAGCTGGGCATTTTCCCATGGGAAGCTGCAACTAGGGTGTGGTATCTTTGCCACCACTACTCCTTCACTGGGTTTGACTGCAAAATCTCAGACCCAGGGAGATTATCAAAGTTGTGCAAGTCCCTGGGGGTGCAGTGCTAGGATTTCTCCTTTAGGGGCCACAATTTCATTTATGGTTATTGTGCACACTGATCTGGAGCTGTGTCGGGTGTGGTGAACTCAGCGCAGCTGCTGGCAATATGGTGCTGCTACCATGCAACTTGGCCATGAGGCTGGTGTATTTCTTTTCTGGTTTTGAGTTCCGTTGTGAGTCCCTGGGAGGCATGATGAGCTTGATCACTGGGAGTTTTAGACGTTCTTCACGATGAAAGAACTGCTGAATTACACCCGAATGATCCACAGCTGCTCACTTCAGCTCCTTGTTTACCTTTCCTCTCTGGAACCTTGTGCTGTGAAGTAAGATGGCACCGGCGTGGCTCCACCACCGCAATATGGGCTGGTTTATTTTCTGGTCTGTGGCTGTTCTTCTAGTCTTCTTTTTCTCTGTCCCTTGTGTTTACATTTTTTATTTCTTCTGCTGATAGTGTTTTCTGGCTATGAAAAGCACTGATTTTGTGGCAATAGAGACTGAGAGTTAGCAGGACTTGTAAACACTGCTTTTCTTGGTCGCCATCTTCCCAGAAGTCGTCAAGCCCTATTTTTATTATTTATTTTGAAATAGAGTCTCACTAAGTTGCAGAGTATCTGAGGATGGCCATGAATCTGCAATCTTCTTATCTCACCTCTCAATACTAGGATAAAAAACATGTACCACCAAACCTGGTTTCAAGAAAGTTTTCAACGGGGAAGATGGTGACCGAGAAAAGCGGGGCATAAGAGCCCCGCTAACAACCAATCTTCATTACCACAAAATCAGCACCTTTCATAGCCAGAAAACACCATCACCAGAGAAACAAAAAAAATCACCAGGCTCCAGAGAGAAAGTGGACTGAGAACAGAGCTCAGAGCCACAGAGGAGATACACCGGCCTCACGTCCGAGGACGCGGCAGCAGTGCCATACTGCCGGCGGCAGCGGTGAATTCACTGGACGGCTACAGCAAGCCGAGGTGAGCCGCTGCGGAACAGCCAGGCGGGATCTTTTGGCGAAAGGAGCATCTAAAGCTCCCAGTGGCTGAGCTCAGCACATGCTGCAGGGACTCAGAGTGGAACTCAAAACCAGAGAAGAAAAAATACACCAGTCTCACGGCCAAGGGCGTGGCAGCAGTGCCATATTGCCACCGGCGGCAGCAGCAGTGAATTCACCGAGTCCAGTACAGCTACATCTGTGTACTCAAGAACAGTGAGTCAAATTGCGGGCCACAGAGGAGAAATCCCAGTACTGTACTCCCTGGGACTTGACCCAGTTGGGGAGTGGTGGTGGCAGAGATATCACACCATAGGAGAACCTGGCACCCCCCATAGTCTAAAGCAGCCTCTAACAAATCCCTGGGTCGGAGACTCTGTGATACAACCCAGTAAAGGAGTAGTGGGGTCAGAGATACTACTGACTCGAGATCCAGAGCACCTTAAGCGAAGTCATAGTGACCCAAGGAAGAACCCAGAGAAGGCACAAACTTCTGAAATCATGGGAAAGAGGAATAATACTGGAGCAATGAATGCCCACAACCCCACAACATCAGAACCCGATAAAACAGAAAATCAGAGATTTCTAGAAGATCAAATCAGGAAAATAACTGTAGAAATAATAGAGGTGCTTCGAAAAGAATTCAGAGAGAGCCAAAAAGAAATAAAGGATGCAATTAATGAAGTAAAGACCTCAATTCAAAGCATGAACAACCGATTAGACCACATGGAGAACAGAATCTTGCTCTTAGAAGATGATCATTCCAAAAATGAACGCATAGTTTCTAATCTAGAAAAAAATATCCGACAGCAGGAATCTGACATTGAAGAAATACGGGCCCATTTTAAGAGAGCTAACCTAAGAATAATTGGAATAGAGGAGGGAAAAGAAAGTGAAACCAAAGGGATCAACAATCTCTTCAAGGAAGTAATAGCAGAAAAATTTCCAAACACAGAGCAAGAGGTTGATACACAGGTCCAGGAAACTTATAGAACTCCCTTTAGACAGGATCAGAGAAGAGGATCCCCACGCCACATAATTGTCAAAATGACCAATGTGGAAGCCAAGCAGAGAATCTTAAAGGCAACAAAAACAAAGGGCCAAGTGACATTTAGAGGCAAACCAATTAGAATCACTCCAGACTTCCCAAACCAAGTCATGAGAGCCAGAAGGGCTTGGAGTAACATATTCCAAACCTTGAAAGAAAACAACTTCCAGCCAAAAATTTCCTACCCAGCAAAACTTTCTATCAAATTAGATGGAGAAATAAGAAGCTTCCATGACAAACAGAAACTGAAGGAATTTATGTCTTCAAAACCAGCACTAGAGAAAATACTCAAAGAGATTAACTACAAAGAAGAAATAGGTAATACACGCCAGAAACAGAGAAACAAGATTTTCCATCCAACAGACAACTAAGATTGGTTATCTGTGGAGATTCATTATTTATGTTAGTCTTTTACCTATCTCTAAATTGTGTTGTTTGCCTTTATTGTTATTAATTTTTAGGATGTCTAGTTGGAATATTAATATACCTTCAGATATAGCATTTGGAAATATTTTATCCCATTCTATTAGTAACTTTTAACTCTGTTTACATTGTCTTTGGATATACAATATTTTTTTTTATTTTTTAGGGAGTTTGTATACTCTTCTGTTGCCCGTGCCATTGAAATCATATCCAAGAAATCACTGCCAATTTCAATGTTGTGAGGTTTTATGACCCAAATTTTCTTCTAAAAGTTTATAGTCTTAAGATTTATATTTAGGTCTTTTATCTATTTTGAGTTAATATTTGTATATGGGATTAGGTAAGGGTCCAATTTTATTTTTTTCCATGTAAGTATTAGTTTTCAACAATATTTAGTTAAAAGATTATTATTTCCTCTATCAAATGTTCGTGGAAACCTTGTCATTAATAACTTGACAATATAGGGAAGAATTTAGCTCTAGGCTTTTATTTAACTCCAATGGTTTATACATCTGCCTTTAGAACAGTACCACACTGTTTCAATTATTGTAGCTTTATATGGTTTGAAATCAGAAAATATATATCTTCTAGCTTTGTTCTTTTTCAAGATCGTTTTGGGTATCTAGAGTCCATATTCCATATTAGGATAGATTTTTTTTCTGAAAAATAAATTTATAAATATATGATAGTTTCACCTAAAAAAAAATAGAAAAAAATTCTCTGGTAAGAAAGAAGGCAAAAAGAAATATTGAAATGTTTTCATGTAATTTTAATTTTTCAACATTATTTAGTTAAAAGATTATTATTTCCTCCCCCAAATGTTCGTGGAAACCTTGTCAAATATAACTTGACAATATATGGAAGAATTTAGCTCTAGGCTTTTTTTTACCTCCAATAGTTTATATATCTGCCTTTAGAACAGTACTACACTGTTTTAATTATTGTAGCTTTATATGGTTTGAAATCAGAAAATATACATCTTCTAACTTTGTTCTTTTTCGAGATCATTTTGGGCATCTAGAATCCATATTCCATATTAGGATAGATTTTTTTCTGAAAAATAAATATATAAATATATGATAGTTTCACCTAAAAAGAAAAAAGAAAAAAATATTCTCTGGTAAGAAAGAAAGCAAAAAGAAATATTGAAATGTTATCTTTATGTTATCAAAAGCTTGGTATCAGACAAATAAAACTGTTATGTGAGATTATCATTTTTAATTTTGGATAAATTGCTATAATACTAGATGTCAACCATTAAGCCAAGCATGGGAAGGAGGGATGGGGAGGGAATGGGGTGGGGATCGGGTGGGGGTTGACTGGCGATGTGTGCATGTATGTCTACAAAAGTCTCCTTTGTATCCCACTATGATGTATGAATACAGTGCACCAATAAAAAATTTAAAATAAAGTTTTCAACTGCCCCAATGTTTATAAGTATATAGCTTTTAAATTTTCTGAATCTAGTATTAAGTCAGTATAAAAATCTGACAATAGCGCGCACGCACACACACACACACACACACACACACACACACACACTATTCTTCAGAAAAGTCTCACAAATATCAATGCAAAAATATTAGAATTAATATTAAATAAAAATAGAAATTAATAAAATAGAAAAGGAAACACCATCATAATAAGTCATGACTGGGTGGAATTTCCTAAAAGAATGCTAAAATGACCCAAATTGCAAAATCCATTAGTACAATTCATCTTTAAAAAATAATCTCTCGCCGGGCGTGGTGGCACATGCTTGTAATCCCCGCGCTTGGGAAGCTGAGACAGGAGGATCACACGGGTTCAAAGCCAGCCTCAGCTACTTAGTGAGGCTTTCAGAAACTTAGTGAGACCCTATTTCCAAATAAAACATAAAAAAAGTCTGGGAGTATAGCCCGGAGGTAGAAAGCCTCTGGGTTCCACCCCCAGTACCACACACAAAATAATAATAATAATAATAATAATAATAATAATAATAATAATAAATAATCTCTATCACAAGATAACATTTCACACCTGTCAGGATGGCCACTATTAAAAGAAAACAGACAGCTGGGCGTGGTGGCGCAGGCTTGTAATCCCCGCGCTTGGGAGGCAGAGACAGGAGGATTGCGCAGGTTTGAAGCCAGCCACACGTGCTGGCTTAGGAGTGTAGCCCAGAGGTAGAAGGGCTTCCAGTACCACCAAAAAAAAAAAAAAAAAAAAAAAAAAAGAAGAGAAAAAAGAAAAGAAAAGAAAACACAGTTTCCTTTGATGAGAAGAAACTATTTAGTTTGATGCCACTTGTTCTTGCTTTAATTTCCTTGCTTTGGAATTCTTTTTGAGAAAGTTACTGCCTGTGCCTATATGTTCGAGTGTTGATCCTATGACTTTCTCTAATAACTTCACAGTCTCTGGTCTAATTTCTAAGTATTTGATCCATTTCGAGTTGATTCCTCTGCATGGTGAGAAGTAAGGATTCAGATCCAACTTTCTACAAATGGATAGCCAGTTCTCCCAACACCATTTGTTGAAAAGGCTGTCTTTTCTCCAGTGTATGAGTTTGGCCCCTTTGTCAAAGATCAATTGACTATAGATGTGTGGGTTTGTTTCTGTATCTTCTATTCTCTTCCATTGGTCAGTCAGCCTGTTGTGCCAATACCATGCTGTTTTTACTACTATTGCTCTATAGTATAATTTGAAGTCTGGGATTGTGATGCCTCCTGCCTGGTTCTTGTTGCTGATAATTGCTTTGGCTATTCTGGGTCTTTTCTTTCTTCATACAAAATTCATAACTGATTATTCAAGGTCTATAGGAAAGTTGTTGGTATTTTAATGGGAATTTCATTGAATCTATAGATCACTTTTGGCAGAATGGCCATTTTGATATTTATTCTGCCTATCCATGAGCAAGGGAGATATTTCCATCTTCCAAGGTCTTCTACAATTTTTTTCTTTAATGTTTTGCAAAGGAAACCATCAATAACCTAAAGAGGAAGCCTACAGAATGGGAGACGATCTTTACCAGCCACCACCCTGATAGGGGGCTAATATCCAGAATATAAAAAGAGCTCATAAGACTCTACACTAGCAAAACAAACAACCCAATCAAGAAATGGGCAACTGAACTAAATAGACACTTCACAAAAGAAGAGATACAAATGGCCAATAGATACATGAAAAGATGTCCAACATCACTAGCCATCAGGGAGATGCAAATCAAAACTATGCTGAGATTCCATCTAACCCCAATCACAGTGGCAAGCATAAAGAAATCAAACAAAAACAAATCCAGGTGTGGTGGCACATGCTTGTAATCCACCATGCTTGGGAGGCCGAGACAGGATGATCACACAGGTTCTCAAAGCCAGCTGCACTGGCTTAAGAGACCCTGTTTCCAAATAAAAATATAAAAAAAAATAGGTCTAGGAGTGTAGCCCGGAGGTAGAAAGGCTTCCAAGAACCCCAATACCACCCAAAACAAAACAAAACAAACAACCGCAAAAAACATGCTGACGAGGATGTGGGAAAAGAGGAACTCTGTTACACTCTTGGTGGAAGTGCAAACTAGTTCAGAGGCTATGGAGATCAGTGTGAAGATTCCTTAGAAAACTGGGAATAGATCCACCATTTGATCTGGCTATACCACTCCTGAATTATCTTTCCAAAGGGGTTGAAACCAGAGAACTACAGTAACATATGCATACCCATGTCCATAGCAGCACAATTTGTAATTGCCAAAATATGGAACGAACCTAGGCCTCCATCAACAGATAAATGGATTGCAAAATTATGGGAAATACACACAATGGAATTCTATTCAGTTATAAAGAAGAATAAAATAATAGCATTTGCAAGAAGATGTTAAAATCTGGAGAACATTATGGTAAGTGAGATTAGTCAAGCACAGAAAGAGAAGGGACCTATGTTCTCTCTAATATGCCCAAGCTAGGGAGTAGTGGTAATACCAGAGGGACTCTAGATGATGGAGGGGAAATATCAGCAAAGCTGGAATGGAAGGATAGGAGAGGAAGAAAGCTGAGGTTGTTCAATGGAGGAGCTACATTCAAATATGTGTGAAAGTATAAATATAGCATGGTTAACCTGGACACTCATTATTGGGAGGGGGTAAGGGGAATGGGAAGGGAGAGGGCACGAAGCACAATCTAAATGTACACCATTTTCAATATGTTCCACATATAAATAAAAATAAAATATGAAAAAAGACAAAACAGACTTAAGTGTTGGTAAGGAAATAAAAAAAAAATCAAATCTTTTGCAATGTTGGCAGGCATGTACAATGGTGTGGCCACTATAGAAAATAATATGGAAGTTCCTCAAAAAATTGAAAACAGAATTTGTACCAAATGACCTAACAGAAAAACAGGACGCAGAAGAGATATCTGAACCCTCATGTTCATTACAGCATTGTTCACAGTAGCCAAGAGGTGGAAGCAATTTAATCAATGGATGAACAGATATAGCAAATATAGCATATAGTATATAACTGAAATATTATGCAGCATTAAGAAATAAGGTAGCCCTGTTAGCATGGATAAACCTTGAGGACATTATGCTAAGTGAAACAAGCCAGGGAAAAAGAAAAATACTACATACCACTTATTTGAGATATCTAAAGTAGATAAACTCATAGAAACAGAAAGCTAAATAGTGGCTGGTGGGGCGAGGGGTCCAGGGAATGTGGGGGGATGTTATGTAGAACTGTTGTACTATGTTCATGTGGTTGATGATATTATAGTATCACATACTTAGAAATTGTTGGGAGGGTGAATTTAATGTTACATAGTTTGACCACAATAGTTTTTACTCATAGATTTTTATAATCATTAATCTTTCCCCAGAGATGATAAGAGTCACTCTTCCCCAGGCTAATGATTTCCTAAAATCATCTCCCTCCAAAAAATTTTGGTAAAACAATGAACACATATGCACTAAGCCCACAACCCAGAATTGTACCGAATATAGAAACATAGTATGTATATTCATACTAAAGTAACAAAAAAGGACCTATATATAATCTGATATGAAACATACAGAATCAATTTTAGGAACATTCTTAAAGGTATTTTAGGTAACTAGGAAAAAGATTCATTTCTAAAACTTGGATTGATACATGTTGCACCTTAAATCTGTATAGACTCCAAGTAGATTAAAAATGGAAATGTAAAAATATAAAATCATGCTCATGATATAAGAAAATTTGGTGAATTTATTTATAACCTGAAAGTGTGGAAAGTTTCTAATAAAAATCAGAAATTTTTTATTTTTGTATTTATATAATTTTAATTACCAAATAATAATTGTATACATTCATTGTATATAACATGACTTTTTTATTGGTACATTGTAGTCATACATCTTAATAGGGTACAAGAGTATCACTTATTATGGTTCATGCACACATCACTTATTTAGCCTTTCCCCAATTCTTACCCATTCCCTCCCTGCTTCCTTCTCATGTTTGGCTTACTAATTGACTTTGATACATTTATGAATGTACATCATGTACATAAAATAAATGTTAAAAGCAAGAGACACTTGTAAAGTAAAACAAAACACATCAACAGGGCATGGTGGCACATACCTGTAATCCTAACACATGGGAGGCTGATGTAGGAGGATTGCAAGTTTGAGGATAGCAAATTTGCAAGGTCCTCAGCCACTTATGAAGACGTGGGTCCAAGGTTCAAAATTTTTTAAAAAATTTAAATTTTAAGAAATTTTAAATTTTTAAATAAGTTAAAACCCATTAAGAGAAGATACTTATATCACAAAACCTAAATTCCTTTTTTTTTAAAAAAATAAAAGTTTTATTGGAGAAAAATAGAACCACCACATACACAGGAAAAAAGAGCACAAAAAGTCAACTGATACAGAACTGAAAGTTACAGACAATTCTCTAATGAAGTCCAAAATTCCGTTGTAACTTGTTAAACAGCTCCCCTTAGTTTTTAATAGTCTTGCTAATTTTTCAACTAAAACAGTATCAAGTTTTCAAAAAATAAAGAACTTCAAGGAATGGACCCACTTTCAAGATAGTGAAGGTGATATCAAGTGTCTCCTCCTAATAGGACCAACTTTACCTATTGAATTTGGATCATAGTCCATGTTTCACAGAGACCATCAGTGGTGAGTTAAAACACTGATGTAGATGATCCAATAGGGAGAGAAGGCAAACAAAATAGCCACATTTCCTTGTCAGAGGACCTCTTATAAGGAAACCAAGGAAAACATATGCAATGGCTGTTCAAAACATATTAGAAAGGAGTTCTAAAATACTATATGTAGTTAGATAACAGTGTGCAAGTTGAAGTATTAGAGAGAAATAGGCAACTTAAAAATGTATATGTATA
This sequence comes from Muscardinus avellanarius, assembly GCF_963383645.1. NCBI lineage: Eukaryota > Metazoa > Chordata > Mammalia > Rodentia > Gliridae > Muscardinus > Muscardinus avellanarius. Next base: position 82,174,202 of record NC_137797.1, read on the forward strand.
GCTGGCCACAGGTCTTTGAGAACTCAAGAGAATAATCAATAGACACAAAAGTCCCAAATCTCTTCAGTTGAAGGTTAGCAACTAAGCATTCTTCCTAATGACTCCAAATAAGCAAGGAAATGTGCTGTTATTAAAAGTATCAAAGAAATAACTACTGATTTGTAAAAATGAAACAAAATCATCAATTTTTCTGCTTCTATCTCCTAATTAATTTTATTCAATTAAAAATAAGAAGGGGCCAGGCGTGGTGGTGCATGCTTGTAATCTGTAATCCCCTGAGGATTGCGCAGGTTCAAAGCCAGAAGCGCTGGCTTAAGAGACTCTGTTTCCAAAAAAAAAAAAAAAAAAAAAAAGGAAAAACAAATGAATGGCCAAGAGAAGCCTTTTATTCAGAACATTATCAATTTGAAGAACAATACTTTTATTATGTTCTGTGTATGAACAATCTTAGGAGATTACCCTGAAAAGTAGGCTCCAATATCTATGAGAACTCTTAACTTCAAGCAATTCAGAAAAGAAAACAAAAGTTTAAATTCCTGAATACGGGGTATGTGGGAAAAATAAGGAAAGACCTTCATATCAAGGATTTGGAAAAGAAAGAAAAAAGATGAAAAGGCTCATTTATCAAACAGTTGGGATGCTTAAAATAACTGGTAAAGAAGACTGGAATGATAAATCCTAGGAAGCCTGTAACAATCTACAATTGGTACAAGTTAAAGACAAAACTGTGTAAACAAAATTTAAGGTCTAAAGCATGTTGAAAACTAGTTGATGAATTTTCTCTCCTGTAATAATAAAACATGTTGGTTTTGGTCTCTTTTGCAATCTGCATATTGTATTCATTTTTAACATGAAACTTGAATTTTTCTCTCCTATAATGTTCCTGATCAGTGATGTTTAATTTTAGCTGTAAGTTTATAAGTACCTGTCAATCAGCACAGTGTACTCAGGGCTAAGCCATATATGCATATCCCATACTCATAAATGAAAAAATTTAGGATGTGAATATACAAGATACTATGTAAACAACTGTTCACTCTACTTGAAAACTTGTTTCCAAATAAGATTTTTTAAAACATCCCTTTCAGTGTAACAGAACATTATCAAGTAAAATATCAAGAGCTATGACAACTTATTTTTCTTTTCAAGGGAAATCACAAAACAGGTGAACAACCAAGTCCAGGGTGTTTTTTCTATTTGATAAATACATCCAGAATTCTGTACACTCAATAAAGTTTGTATGCAGTTTAAGTATCTTTAAATGACTTTTTAAGCAAATAAATCCTTTGCTTCATAATTAATGGTGTATAAGAACCCTTTCTCCCTTTTTAAATAGCCATCAGAATCTCTTCCTTGGTTTCAAAGAGGAATCATAAAAACTGCATACTCTCTTAAATGTTTTCTGCACATCATACTAAATAACATTCAAAGACCTCAATGACATTCTTCTTAAAGGTAAGCATTATTCCTTAAAATGGGCATGTTAACCTCTCAAAAAAAATTCATTCAACTATTTCCATTACAATGCTTCATTTGATCTTTGATAGTAAAAAAAGAAGTCAAATAATGTAGGATCAACATGTCATATGCATTGGCTACTGTATGACACCAAATGTTCCAACACCCACATACTATGCAATGTAGTTGTACTGGTTTGGGTTTTTTAAATCTCTTTCCATGTAGTTCTGGTCAATTAGGGGTTCTATTCTTTTTTTAAGATCAGCAGGCTTTACTGGAAATTTTAACTGGTTGTATACTTCTGAAACAAGGAGATTGTGACTAAGCGTCTTTCTCATCTTCATAATTTGAATGATTAAGCATCAATTTCATACTGTTTATCTTGAAATACTCTTTCTGTAGTGCTTGCTTGTTCCTCAACCATTTCCTTCATCTGGACTTGATTGATGTTTATCTTGAAAAGTTTGTGTTTGAAATCATCATTACAAATGAATTTGTCATCATCTTCAATATCTTTGCCCTTTGGATTTTTCGCCAGAACTCTAGCTTTGCCACAGGCTAATGACTATAGTGTTTTCCTTAACTCTCCATCCTCTATTCCAGTAGCCTGCTTGATCTCTTCTAGACTGAATTCCTGTCCTTCATTAAAAATTAGCAGCACCAGTGTTTGAAAGAGACCTGAAGTTCTTTGAAATCTGCTTTTAGCACAGTGTCCTAGAGTCGGTTGCCACTGAAGTTTCCTGCCACTGTGTTTGCATAGGTAAAATGTCTTGAATATTTCCTGAAGTTTTACCATTTCTGGTGGCAAATTAACTTCCATAGGCACATATGTTAGCTAATAACCCATTGTTAGGATATTCACAGTTAATTCAATATTCCTGGGAACATTCTGCATAAATTTTACTTGTTTTAATTAAATCATGATGTCTTTAGAAAGCTCCATGTGTTTAAACAGTCCTTCAAGTTTGCTGGTGGAAGCAGCTCTGCATTCATGTTTAAGTTTGGACAGTATTGATTTTTGGCATCTACTGATGTACTCTTTCCAACTAAGAGGCATTCGGCTAAATTTTTCTTATAGAAGGCCTCAAAAACATCCTTGCCATAGATAAATCTAATCAGAATTTTATCCAACATTTTCTCAAGCTCTTCATCTTTGGCTTCTTTGTTGCCAGCACAAAGCTTTGAATCTACATTTTTCATTTTTTAGAAAGCAGACATCAATTATTTGGTCAACCTTATCTTTAAAGCCCAGCAATACTTGAAACATGTTTTACATTTTTTTTATTGGTGCATTGTAGTCATACATCTTAATGGGATGAAATACTTGTGGAGACATACATGCACATATCATCCAATTAGCCCAGTACCAATCTCCACCCCAGTCTCTCCTCATTCCTCCTTCCCATGCTTGGTTTAGTGATTGACTTTGATATGTTTGTTTAATTACATAATGTGCTTTAGAGAGTTTCCCTCTTCCCCCCTCCCATCCTCTCAGGTCACCTTACTTGCTCCTCAAAAGGGTCTCCTTATTCATCTAGAGTTCCTCCTATGACCTATTTCTCCCTAGCTTTCACATATTAGGGAAAGTATATGATTTCCTCTTTTTTGTGACTGACTAATCTCACTTAGCATAATGTCCTCCAGTTCCATCCATTTCCCTGTAAATGCTGTAATTGTGGCTTTCATTATGGCTGAGTAAAATTCCATTGTGTACATATCCCACAGTTTTGTAATCCATTCATTTGTTGATGGATATCTTGCTGGGTCCCATAGTTTGTCAATGGTAGATTGTGCAGCTATGAACATAGATAGATATGCATGCATTAGTTTGGTAGTTTGGTTTTCTTTCTTTGGGGTGGATACCCAGAAGTGGTATTGCTGGATTAAATGGCAAGTTCATTCTCATTCTTCTGAGGATCCTTCAGACTGTTTTCCAAATGGTTGTAGTAATTTGCAATCCCACCAACAATGTTTTAGAGTTCCCACTTCTCTGCATCCTCATCAGCATTTATTGTTGTTTGTGTTTTGAATAATTGCCATTCTAGTTGAAGTTAATTGAAATCTCAGGGTAGTTTTGATTTGCATCTCTCTAATTGCCAATGATGTTGAGTATTTTTACATGCATTTATTGGCCATTTGCATTTCTACTTTTGTAAAGTTTCTATTGAATTCACTTGCCCATTTATTGATTGGGTTGTTTTCTTAGTGCTGAGTTTATTAGTCCTCTATCAGAGGAGTAGATGGCAAAAATCATCTCCCATTCTGTTGGCTCTCAAATGAGGTTCTTGACAGTTTCTTTTGCTGTACAGAAGCTCTTCAGTTTCATGAAATCCCACATACTGATTTGGCTTTTAGTTTGTTGTGCCTTTGGGGTCTTACTGAGAAAGTTTTTAACTGTGCCTGTGTGTTGCAGAGTGGGACCTATGCCCTCTTCAAGGAGCCTTGAGTTCTATGGTCTAATTTCCAAGTCTTTCATTCATCTTGAATTGACTCTTCTGCAGGGTGAGAAAGTGGGATTTATTTCCATTTTTCTACATATGGTTAACCAGTTTTGCCAACACCATTTGTTGAACAGGCTATCTTTTTTCCAGTGTATGTTTTTGGCCTCTTTGTTGAATATAAAATTGGCTGTGTGTGAATTTGTTTCTGAGTCTTCTATTCTGCTCCATTGGTCTATATATCTGTTTTTGTGCCACTACCATGCTGTTTTTATTACAATGGCTTTGTAGGATAAAGTCAGGTATTGTGATTCTTCCTGCATGTTTTTTGTTGCTGGGAACTACTTTGGCTATTCTGAATTTTTGTTGTTCCAAATTAATTTAAATACTGATTTTTTTAAGTCTATGAGGAATGATCTTGATAAATTAATGGGCATTGTGTTAAATCTATAGATGACTTTAGGAAAGTATGGCCATTTTGATGATATTCTGCCTATCCATGAACTTGGAAGATATTTCCAACTTCTAAGGTCTTCTTCAATTTTATTTTTTCAGTGTTTTATAATTTTATTTGTAGAGGTCTTTTACTTCCTTGGTTAAGTTTATTCCTAAGTATTTTTTTGTGGGGGGGAAATCCTGTGTATGGAAGTGCCTTCTGAATTTCTTTTTCTGTGGATTTATGGTTGGTGTAGAGAAAAGCTTCTGATCTTTTAAGATTGATTTTATATCCAGACACTTTGCTGAATTTCTTGATCAGTTCTATAAGCCTTTTGGTTGAGTTTTTTAGGTCTTCTTAGTATCATGTCAGCTGCAAATAGTGAAAGTTTGAGTTCTTTTCTTATTTGTACTCCTTTGATTTCCTTTCTTGCCTTATCACTCTGACTAGAGTCTCAAGTACTATATTGAAGAGAAGTGGTGATAATGGTCTTGTTCCTATTTTTAGGGGGAATTCTTGAAGTGTTCCCTCACTTAATATAATGTTGGTTGTGGGCTTATGTACATTGCCTTTATGATGTTGAGGTATGTTCCTTTTATTCTGATTCTCTGCAGTGCTTTTAGCATAAATAGATGTTGGATTTTATTAAATGCTTTTTAAGCATCTATTGAAATGATCATGTGATTTTTGTTTTTGGTTGTTTATATGAAGAATTTTATTGATTTTTTTATGTTGAACCAGCCTTGTAACCTTGGGATGAGCCCTACCTGGTCATGGTGTATGATTTACTTGTGGTTTTGAATGTGTGTTGCTAGTATTTTGTTTAGCAGTTTTACACCTAAGTTAGTCAAAGATATAGGCCTGTAGTTTTCTTTTCTTGACATGTCTGTATTTGGTTTTGGTATTAATGTGATGTTGGCTTCATAGGATGTATTTGGGAAGAGTTCCATTTTTTCCTATTTCACAAAATAGATTGAGGAGTATCTGGATTAGCTCTTCTATAAAAATTTTATAAAATTCACTTTGCAAATCATCTGGTCCTGGGCTTTTCTTTGATGATAAGCTCTTTATTGTTGTTTCAATCTTTTTTATTGTTATTGGATGGTTTAAATTTTCTATATCTTCTTGACTCAGCTTAGGAAGGTTGTATTTATCTAGAAAGTTGTCAATTTTCTCCAGATTTTCCATTTTGTTGGAGTACAGTTTTTCAAAGTAGTTTCTGATAATCCTCTGGAATTCTATACTGTCAGTAGTGATATCTCCTTTTAATCTCTTATCTTCATAATTTGGGTTGATTCTCTCCTTATTTTAGTTAGGATGGCTAGTGGTTTATCTTACTGTGTTAATTTTTTTCAAGAAACCAGCTTTTGGTATTGTTGATTTTCTGTATTTTTTTCTCTATTTCACTGATTTCTGCTTTGATTTTAATCATTTCCTGTCTTCTATTGGCTTTGGGGTTAGATTGTTTCTGTTTTTCAAGGGCTTTGAGGTGTGTCATTACGTTGATAATTTTTTTTAAATGTAAGCACTCATTCCTATAAATTTTTCTCTTAATACTGCCTTCAGTGTCCCAGAGGTTTTGATATGTTGTATCTCTATTTTTAGTTGTTTCTGGAGATTTCTTGATTTTACCCCTTACTTCTTCTATGACCCATTCTTCAGTTAGAAGTGTGGTGTTCAGACTCCACATGTTTATGTGGTTTCGCTGGGTCTTCTTATAGTTGATTTCTAATTTCAATCCATTAAGGTCTAAAAAGACACAGGATAGTATGTTACATTTTTTGAATTTGCTAGTGCTCACTTTTTGACCCAGCATGTGATCTATTTTGGAGAAGGTTCCGTGAGCAGCTGAAAAAAAAAATGTGAACTCTGTAGTTGGGTGAATATTCTATATGTGTCTAACAAGTCCATTTGATTAATGGTGTTCTTTAGGTCTGAGGCATCTTTACTGACATTTTGTCCAGAAGATTGGCCTAATGCTGTGAGAGGGGTGCTGAAGTTTTCCAGTATTACTGTATTGGGATTTGCATGTGATTTAATGTCACAAAGAATTTATGAAAGTAGTTGCACCTATGTTTTGGGTATAAATGTTGATTATCATTATTTCCTCTCACTGGATTGTTCCTTTTACTATGAAAAATTGACCTTCTTTGTCTCTTCTAATAAGCTTGGGCTTGAAGTCTAACTTCTCTGATATCATAGTTTCTACTCCTGCTTGTTTGAGTTCTATTGGCATGAATTACCTTGCTCTAGCCCTTTACCTTAAATTTGTTACTCTCTTTACTTGTAAGGTGTCTTTCTTGAAAGCAGCAGATAGATAGGCTCTGTTTTTTAATTTTTTTGTCTCTTTATGTATTTTTATTGGGGAGTTGAGGCCATTTACATTCAATGTGATTATTGAGAGATGATTTTTAATTCCTAACATGTTGAGATTTTACTTCTGTTTGAAATACTGTTTGGACTTCTTTGCTTAGTTGTCTGCTGGATGGAAATTCTTGTTTCTCTGGTTCCAGCATATAGTACTTATTTCTTCTTTGTAGTAATCTCTTTGAGTATTTTCTCTAGTGCTGATGTTTGTTGTTGTTCTGTTTTTATTTTGTTTTTTGGTGGTACTGGGGTTCCTAGAAACCCTTCTACCTCCGGGCTATATTCCCAGACCTATTTTTTACTTTTTTATTTTTGGAAACTGGGTCTCTTAAGCCAGCGAGGCTGGCTTTGAACCAGCGTGATCCTCCTGTCTCTGTCTCCAAAGCATGGGGATTAGAAGTGTGCGCCACTGCCTAGCTTTAGTGCTGGTTTTGAAGACATAAATTCCTTCAGCTTCTGTTTGTCGTGGAAGATTTTTATTTCCCCCTCTAATTTAAGAGATAGTTTTGAAGGGTAGGAAAAATTTTTTTGGGGGGGGAGTTGTTTTCTTTCACAGTTTGAAGTATGTTACTCCAGGCCCTTCTGGATTATTTGACTTGGTTTGGGAAGTGTGGAGTGATTCTAATTGGTCTGCCTCTGAATGTCACTTGACCTTTTGTTGCCTTTAAGATTCTCTCCTTGACTGCTACATTGTTCATTTTGACTATTATGTGGCATAGGGAACCTTTTCTCTGATCTTATCTAGAGGGGATTCTATAAGTTTCCTATACCTGTGTATCGACTTCTTGCTCTATGTTTGTAAAGTTTTCTGCTATTACTTATTTGAGAAGATTGCTGATCCCTTTGGTTTCACTTTCTTTACCCTCCTCTATGCCAATTATTCTTAGGTTAACTCTATTAAGATAGGCCTATATTTCTCCAATGTCCAATTCTGCTGTTGAATTATTTTTTCTAAGTTATAAACTATGCATTTGTTTTTGGGGTGATCATTTTCTAGAAGCAAGATTCTATTCTCCATGTGGTCTAATCGGTTGTTTATAGTTTGAATTGATGCCTTTACTTCAATGACTGCATTCTTTATTTCTTTCAGACTGTCTCTAAATTCTTTTTGGAAGTCCTGTATCATTTCTACAGTCACATTCGTGTAACTGTAGATTTGACCTTCTGGACATCCCTGCAATTATGTGTTATCAGTTCTGCTATTGTGGGGTTGTGGGAGCTCATTGCTCCCTTGTTGTTTCTCCTTATGATTTCAGAAGTATCTGTTGCTTTTGATAGATTTCTCTCAGTTTCTAAGTGTCAGCTGGTATATTCAAGGGCAATTTGTATTGTATTCAACAGTGAAGGTTGAATAAGAAGGGGAGTGAAAGAGTAAATGGACAAATAGGATAAAGTCTCAGATATAGTCAAATAGAATGAGAGTATTAGTTTGGTAAGGTAGTATATACTAGAGATTAGAGATAGTAAATATGAGTAGTATTCTAGTAACCAATGTAGAGTTTCTGGTATAGTGATATAAAGTAGATTTAATACAAGCAAGGGAGAGATAAAAGGAAGAATAAAGATAGAAAAGGGATAGAAGAGAGTAGGGATATACAAAGGAAGATGCTTGGGAAAGGGTTTGGGAATATGGTTAAAAAGAAAATCAGGCATACACACTCATGCACAAAAAAGAACAAAACACCAAAACAACCCCACTAACAAATTAATGCAAGTCTACAAATAAGTGACTATTCAGCACATAGATCCTCTGCAGTCTCTCTCTGTGCAAATATTGAGTGCCACTGGCACCTTTCCCAGTGTGAGTCTGGTTCTGAGTCTTTCTCAGTCTATGCAGATGGTCGGTATCAATGGAGCTAGCTTTAGTACTAAGCATAGGTCACCCTCCACGCTTTCCACAGATTTGGAGTCTCGGTCTCCTCCTGCATCTGTTGGTGGCATAGGCCTCTGAGACCAAACTCAATGTAGGAGTCTCTGTTCTCCACAGCTAGGGCTGGGCTAGTCTGACTTGTCCCCATTCACGACTTGGAGGTCTGTGGTAATCCCGGATATCCTACTAGTTGGGTTTAATGTTAAGCATAAGTCTCCCCCTACACTTTCCACTGAACAGAATTTGTGTCTGTCTGAGCCTCTGCTATGTCCAACAGCAGACACCCCCTCCCACCTTCTCTGGTTGTATAGCAAAGTCTAAGACCCAGGGACTTTATCAGGGCTGGTGTTATTGAGCACCACTCTGGATCCCTAAGAGTGTCATAATCTCTGCCATCACTTCTCCTTCATTGTGTTGGACCACAAAATCTCAGATCCAGGGAATTATCAAGGCTACTTTTGTCCCTGGAGATGCAGCACTGGGAGTTCTCCTGCCGGGACCATAGTTTGACAGACTGTGCTGGTCTGGATCTCTGGTAGGCGTGGTAAGCTTGGCCACTGTTGGCAAGATGGCACTGCTGTGGTGCCCTCAGCCCCTAGTCTGGCAGGTTTCTTTTCTGGTGTTGAGCTCCACTCTGAATCCCTAGAGGGTGTGGTGAGCTCTGCCACTGGAAGTTTTAGCTGGTGTTTGACAGGAAGAACTGATGAATTACAACTGGCTGATCTGCAGCTCTTCACTTCAGGTCCTTGTTTTCCTTTTTCTCTCTGAAGTCTGGTGCTGTGAGGCAAGATGGCACCAATGTGGCACCCGTCACTGCAAGGTGCGCAGGTTTCTTTTCTGCTCTCTGGTCAGTCTTCTGATCTTCTTTTTCTCTGTCTCTTTTATTTATCATTTTTATTTCTCTACTGATAGTATTTTCTGGCTTTGTAGAGTGCTCTTTTTGAGGCAATTGATATTATCAGCAGGACTCATAAGCGCTGTTTCTCTCACTCACCATCTTCCCAAAGTCCCATGGTTTTATTTTTTTCAGGATTGATAACAATTGTGCTCCCAAATGCCTTGATATATTCAATCCACTGTTGCAAGAGAAGCTGAACATTGCCTCAAAATTAGTTTAAAAGCTGATACAGAAGAGATAATCTTGAATTCGGTTTTCATCAAGGAGGTTATTTAAAACTTTTTGAAGAATTGCTGTTAAGTGTTCACCTTAAAGTTATTTTTCTGCAGCAACAATTAATGACTTCTGGGTGGTCTGATCAAGGTAAGTAATAAATCTGCTTCTACTTCTAGACGTTTGTTAACATGATGAAGATATTTAGTAACCTCTCTCTCTTGCCTTAACTTTTGACCTTCAGGTGCACAGAGCCAGTTAGTTTCCTCCAAAAATTGTTGTTCAAAAGAATCCTAATAAATTTGCAAATTGGACAACATATGTTCTATCCAGAAACAACAACAACAAAAAATGCTCCTGATCATGATTATTTGCCTACAATGATTTTGCCAGGATATACCAATCTTCTTTAGAAAAAGGACACTATCCAATTTATCCTCTCTGAATTGATGAATTTGTGCTTTGATATGATCTTCACATATCTGCCTCAGTTGTTTGTATAAGTTTGCAGAATCTTGTAAAAATAGAGATTTTCTACAGCCTAGTAGAGTTATTCTAAATTGTACTTAATTGAAATACTATTCTGAATAGCTTCTATCATATACTTCTTTTAGTTTCTCCCATGTTTCATTTGTGTAGTTTTCTGGTAATTTAGGTTTATCTTTAAAGATCTGGATCACTAACTTCTTAGCAGAGCCAGGCTTGCTGATAGCAAAGCTAGGGGCAGTGGTGGATTTGGCTGGGGCATTTGTGTAATGTATCAAAGCCACAGAAGAGATTAATATACACTTATTTTTAAGTTGCTGCTCCTGAGATGTTACAGCAGTTGGTGAAGAGGAGGAGGAGGAGGAGGAGGAGGAGGAGGAGGAGGAAGAGGAAAAGCCATCTTTGCATCAAACCCTACAAACGCTAGGGTGTCTTCAAAATGTAGCTGGAACGTGGCTGGAAGCAGCCACTGAAACCCCCAGACAGAAGGCTGAGGTTGAAGGGGATGCCAAATCCCTGTGTTGTAAAGAAGGAGTGGAAGAGGAAGATATGGAAGCAAAGTCTTCTCTCTCGTTACTACTGTTACTGCTGCCACTGCTGCTGCTGTTTAACTTTCTCTTTTTGGCAGAGGTGGGTAGAGTGGTGCTGATATTACCATCAGTGGCAGATATGACTTCCTGATAAGCAGCAGCAGCTGAGCAACTAGGGGAAGAAAAACCTGTTGGAAACGTGAAAATAATGGTGTCAACAGGGATAGAACCCAGAGGCATTCTATCTCTGAACTACACCCCCAGTCCTATTTTTTTAGTATTTATTTATTTATTTATTTATTTATGTATTTATGTATTTATGCATTTATGTATTTATTTATTTATTTATGGGTCTGGGAGTAGAACCCAGGGGCATTCTACCTCCAAGCTGCATCCCCTGCCCTAATTTTTATTCTTTATTTTGAGACAGCTTCTCACTGAGTAGCAGAGGGCCTCAATAAGTAGATAAGGCTCTCCACGAACCATGATCCTCCAGTCTCAACCTCCTGAATGCTGGGATTACAGCATGAACCACCATGACCGGCATATCTTTTTTATTTTCTGAAACAGGGTTTCGCTGAGTTGCGAAGGGCCTTGCTAAGTCCAGTTTCCGCTTCCCAAATGCTGAGATTATAAGCATGCACCACCACGCCCTGCAAGAAGTGAAATTTAAAACTTCTATCTAACCATCTCAGCATCACAAAAAATAAAAATTTTGATCACAATCCTCTGTTGATGAGGCTGTAGAATAATATGCATTTTACTGGTAAAATTGTGAAATGGTGCAAATAAAAATTTGGTAACATCTATAAAAGTTGCAATTCATAATAAATATAAAATACCAGTGCACCTCTGTTTAAGCAATTCCACTCCTAGAAATTATCTCAAAAATGTACCTCCAAAAATAACAAATATACTGAGAAAGATGTTTTCTTATAGCACTTATCAGAAGATAGTGTAAACCACCTCAATGTCCATCAGTGGGGTACAACTGAATCAATAGGATAATTTTATAAATTCATTTATAAAATATTATAGCCAAGCATACAGGCACATGCTTGTAATGCCAGTACTTAGGAGGCCTAGACAGAAATATTGCAAGTTCTCAACCAGCCTCAGATAGTTAGGCCCCCTGCAACTTAGTGAGACCCTGTTTCAAAATAAAGAATAAAATAGGGCTGGGGTATAGTTTGGAGGTAGAATGCCCCTGGGTTCAATTCCCAGTGCCAAAAATAAAATAAAATATTATATATTTCAATTAGAGCAAGAAAGGCAGAAAAATAAAATTCATGAGTATATATGTGCTTATATATGTGTTAGACTATTTGGGGGGAAATTCAGATCATAAATATAAACCATAAACCAATAAAAATACTCATATGTTGACAGAAGCAAGGCAGGATAGATGAGGATAAAAGCCTGATTAATGTTTCTCACATTTTAAAACGTAAAGAAAAAAGAAAAATGTGCACAAAGGATTTTAAATACCCTAAAAGACTCAATAAATTGAAGAATCCTAGTACAGAATACCTAAAAGTTCCAGGTAAATATAAAATTTTTCCATAAAATATCAGTTTAGGGTGAAAAAACCACTCAAATATGAAGTATTTTTTACATAAAAGCCTGTATGCAATTAATATCCAGCATTCAGAAAAGATATTCAGGTGTTACATATATAGACAGATACAATCAAAATAAATATCCATAAGGAAGACCAAATTTCCTGAAAGAAACATGGGCATAAGACATAAAATACATTTCACAAATAAAATTGCTAGCCAATTAACTTAATTAGTAATTGATGAAATATAAATTTAAACTAGAAGACATTAGGTTGCCAACAATGAAAAAAGACTGACAGAGTATTGATGAAAATATGTGACTAAGACTTTTCTAGCTGGAGGTTAAATAAGCACAAACATCTTAGAAATAATTTGTATTACTTAAAGAGGTTAAAAAAAAGGCACATCATGTGAACTGGCAGTTCAACTCCTAGAAATAAACCCCAGACAAATTTTTTATACATGTGTGCCAGAAGAAATCTCAAGAATAGCCAAAGTACCAAAGAGCAAAATATTAAAAAAAATCTAATTATCCATTGCCAAAAGATGCATAAATTGTGGCATATTCATATAATATTATTTAGCACTAAAATATAATAACATGTATTAGATCCACAAGTATCAACATGGGTGAAATTCAAAAACGAATTCTAAATGAAAAAAATTGCAGAAACATAAGAGTTTCTCAATATTTAGAAAGTTTAAAATCAAGTACAGGGAAAATTCTGTAACAGAAAAGAAATTCAGGTGAAGAGTTACCTCTAGGGGGCAGGATAGGAATGTGATTGTGGATACTTTGAAAACTATATTATTTAGCTGGGCGTGGTGGCACACATTTGTAATCCCAGCATTTGGGAGGCTGAGACAAGAGGATCGCGGTTCATGGACAGTCTCAGTTACTCAGTGAGGCCCTTTGCAACTCAGACCCTGTTTCAAAATAAAGAATAAAAAATAGTCTGGGAGTGTAGATTGGAGGTACAATACCCCTGGGTTCAATCCCCAGTACCGCAAAATATATATATTATTCATGTATTATTTTTATTGTTGAATACAATCTGAATATAAGAATTTTTTTACTATTTGTTAAATTAAATATACACTATATATTCATAATCTATTATTTTACAAAAGATAAAAATAGTTTTTTTGTTTTTTGTTTTTTGTTTTTTTTGCGGGTCTGGGGATGGAACCCAGGGGCATTTGATGTCTGAGCTATACCCCCTGCCCTATTTTTTATTCTTTACTTTGAAACCAGGTCTCACAGAGTTGCAGAGGGCCTCACTAAGTAGCTGAGGCTGTCCGCGAACCGCGATCCTCCAGGTCTCAGCTTCCCGAATGCTGGGATTACAACCGTGCACCACCACGCCCAACGATAAACATAGTTTTAAAGAGTCAATTGTATTACTAGTATAATTTAAGATATGGAATATTTATTTGCTGTCACAAATACAAAAATAATACTTAAAATTTAACTAATTTTTGTTAGTTTTCAAAAAAGAACAAAGTTCACTTATACAGTTATACTGACAGATTTTCTGAGTAGATGTTGGTCTGTCTTTTAAAAAACATGTTCCTTCTTCTTCTTTCATGGGAACCTAGAAGAAAACCAAACTATTAACAATTCTAAAATATACATAATTTCCACTCATACCTACCTTATATTAACACTGATTCATTTTATAATACTTTTTCTTTAAAGTACTTTAATGCAACAAAGGTGATTTCACACACACACACACACACACACACACACACACACACACAATTGGCCTATGGTGAACAATAAAATGAAATTTAAATTGATTTAGAAACAGCAAGCAACAAAAAAAAACACTTGCTAAAAATAAATTACTGAAAAACAAAGAAAGCTTTCAGGTAATCATAGTAAATTCAGTTTTGTAAAAAGGACAAGATGGAGCTGGGGCGTGGCGGCGCATGCTTATAATCCCCACACTTGGGAGGCTGAGACAAGAAAATCGCACAGGTTTGAAGCCAGCCTCAGCTACTGAGTGAGGCTCTCAGGAACTTAGTGAGACCCTGTTTCCAAATAAAATATAAAATAGGTCTGGGAATATAGCCTGGAGGTAGAAAGCCCCTGGATTCCACCCCCAGTACCACCAGAATAAACAAACAAACAAACAAACAAAGATACCAGGTATGGTGGCACACACTTGTAATCCTAGTACTTGGGAGGCTGAGAAAGGAGGATCACAGGTTTGAGGACAGCTTTCGCAATTTAGTGAGGCTCTCAACAACCTAGTGAGACCCTGTTTTTCAAACAAGAAAGATCAGTCTGGGTGTAGAATACCAGAATACCTTGGAGGTAGAATGGAGGTAGCTTGGAGGTAGAATGCCTCTGGGTTCAATTACAAGTACCACAAAAAGAGAAAAGATATTAAAGCAGTTTTAAAATTATCTTGTTGCAGCCGGGCATGGTGGTGCACGCTTGTAATCCCAGCATTTGGGAGGCTGAGACCGAAGGATCGTGGTTCAAGGACAGCCTCAGCTACTTAGTGAGGCCCTTCGCAATTTAGTGAGACCCTGTTTCAAAATAAAGAATAAGAAATAGGGCAAGGGGTATAGCTCGGAGGTCAAATGCCTCTGGGTTCCATCCCCAGACCCACACACACACAAATTATTTTGTTGCACTTTTTTTTTTTTTATGTGGTACTGGGGGTGAAACCCAGGGGCTTTTCTACCTCCGGGCTATACTCCCAGACCTGGCACTTAGTCATTTATTTTTAAAAATCTTAATAATAAGGCTGGACATGGTAGAGGAAGCTTGTAATCCCCGAGCTTGGGAGGCTGAGACAGGAGAATCGCATACGTTCGAAGTCAGCCTTAGCTACTTAGTGAGGTTCTCAGCAATTTAGTAGACTCTGTTTCCAAATAAAATATAAATTAGGACTGGGAGTATAGCCTGGAGGTAGAAAACCCATGGGTTCCACCCCCAGTACCACCAAAAAAAAATTAATAATAAAAGGTTAAGGTATGGCCAGGCATGGTGGCGCACACTTGTAATCCCAATATTTGGGAGGCAGAGACCGGATCGCAGTTCCCAGACATTCTCAGCTACTTAGCAAGGCCCTTCACAACCCAGTGAGACTCTGTTTCAAAAAGTAAAAAGAGTAAAAAATAGGATCGGGGGTGTAGCTCATAGGTAGAATGCCCCTGGGTTCCATTCCCAATACTGAAAAAAAAAAAATAAAAAAGGATAAGGTATGAATTTTTAATAGAACACACCACTGGTTTTGATTTTCACCACTTTCCTTATAATTAGTAAATTATTTTCATTTCCAATGCTTTACTTTCCAGAAATTTTTTTAAAGTTTAAGCTTTTTTTTTTTTTTTGGTTGATTTTAAATTTTACTGATGTTTTAAAAAATATAAAATGTAGCTATGAAACACCACTCCTTTGCTACATTTGTTTGATTTTCAGTATGGCTTACTTCATAAATTATATTTATAAATAAATCACAGATATAAAGAAAATATTTTCTGTATTTTCTCTGTTGTGGGATATTGAATTTTAGATATGATAAAGGAGAAATATCTATTTGATCACCAAACTTGATTCCCTTTCCAACTGTACATAAGCAAGACTATATTTCCTAACCTCCTGTGAAGATGGTTTGAACTTGTGATTTTTTTTTTGTGTGTGTGGTACTGGGGGTGGAACCCAGGGGCTTTTCTGCCTCCGGGCTATACTCCCAGACCTATTTTATATTTTTTATTTGGAAACAGGGTCTCACTACGTTGCTGAGAGCCTCTGGTCATAGACAGAAGTAATGTACATTACTGTCAATTCAGGCCCATAGAAATATTTCCTCCAATCCTCCACTTCCTGTTCATTTTTACTATCTGATATGAACATATACTACAAACATGGAAATACCATTTCAAAATAGCAGACTCCCACAAGCATTGCACCCTGAATAAACTACGTAGAACAGAGCCTAACCCTAATTCTACTATCTTATCATGTTAAAAGTCTTTTCTGTTAACTTCTGACACATTCTATCCCCAACACTCCACTAAGAATAACAGCAACAAAAAAAGGGGGGCACAGTTACTCTAGAAAACCTGATGTACAAAGAAAGCTAAACAAACTCCAAGGCATGCATACACTCCAATATTCACTTCAAATCTATTTACTGTGAATAATTAAGAAGATCCTTCCAAAAGAGAAGAAACTAAGTTATTCAAGGAACTTCTCACATCCTCCTGGACAGCAAGCCTTCCCAATGCCTGCCAAGCAGAATTTCATGGTCGCTATGATGAGTAACTCCACATACTCTATTTTTTTTTCAAATGGACTTTTTACTGCATTTATAGTGTCCTGCTCATATGTGTGTATGTAGAAATACATAGAGATAGCTATAAATATACAGTTGATTTATCTTTTAGTAACAAGCCTCCCCTCCCCCCTTAACCCACCCCTACTCAGTCTTGTGTGATCATATCATCATCATCTTCTTCCTCCTCTTCTTCATCATCATCTTCTGGCAGTTCTTCCTCTTCCTCTTCTTCATCTAGACAGACTAACACCTCTTCTGGCTCAGAAAATTGGGAATCAAACCAATCCAGTACCTGCTGGGTGCTCAACCTTGAGGTTTGACTCACCTGAGGGACATAGGTTTCCCATAGCTGTTGTTGGGCTGGCCAGTACCTAAGGGCCGTATGTCTGGTGGAATTCTAACTTTATATAACCAATGTTTGTAGGTATTTCAATATTCCCAAGTATAACTATGCTCACCAGTAGCACACTGAAATCTCAAGTATTTTGTTCTTAGAAGTTTTGTAGTATTTATAGAAAGTATGTGAAATATATTAATATCGATTTGTTTCAAATAATGAACATTACAATTTCTAAAAAGTATTTTTGTTTTTAGATATAAGCTATATTTTCCCAGTATAAGATTCTACCTAAGCTGGGCATGGTGGCACAAGCTTGTAATCCCAGCATTTGGGAAGCAGAGACCAGAGGATCGTGGTTCGCAGACAGCCTCAGCTACTTAGCGAGGCCCTTTGCAACTCAGTGAGGCCCTGTTTCAAAAACCAAAAAAGACTAAAAAAATAGGGATAGGGGTGTAGCTCGGAGGTAGAATGACCCTGGCTTCCATCCCCAGGATCATACACACACAAAAATCTTCTTAATAGGGAAATTTATGAATAAAGGCTAACCCTAAATCAAAGTAATCTGTAAGCATTAAAATATAACACAAACTGACTTAATTGGAAAAATATGACAATGTGCATTACCTCACCAAGTCCAAAGTCCAATGATGGTGTAGGATGTAATTCTTCAAAAGAAATATTTCCCCTAAAGGTTAGAAACAAGACAGTATTAAAATTTACTTCAATCCCTCTGAAAGTTATTGTTTCAATGTATAATTTTGCCAGATGTGGTGGCGCACGCTTGTAATCCCTGTGCTTGGGAGGTGGAGACAGGAGGATCTCACAGGTTCGAAGCCAGCCGTGCTGGCTTAAGAGACCCTGTTTCCAAATAAGAAGTATAAAATAGGTCTGGGAGTGTAGCTAAAGGTAGAAAGGCTTCCAGGGACCCCAGTACCACCAAAATAAATATATATGTGGTTCCAATCACTGGCTTCAAATAATAATTATATGGAACCTTTTTTTAAAAAAAAACAAAGACTCATTAGTTCTATGCCAAGCTTATTTAATGTGCATATGTCAAGTCTGTATTTTAGTTTTAAAATCACCTCCTTTTTATAAAATACATTTAAAAACTCAAAGGCATAATATACAATTTTCACCTATAATTTCTGTACATTTGAAGAATTAATTTTAATAAATGAGTCTAAATTTTGCCGGGCATGGTGGCGCACGCTTGTAATCCCCGCGCTTGGGAGGCAGAGACAGGAGGATCGCGCAGGTTCGAAGCCAGCCGCGCGCGCTGGCTTAGGAGACCCTGTTTCCAAATAAAAAAATGTAAAAATAGGTCTGGGAGTGTAGCCCGAAGGTAGAAGGGCTTCCGGGAACCCCAGTACCACCAAAAAAAAAAAAAAATGAGTCTAAATTTTAATTTGTATGTCCAATTCCATAAAAATGGCATGAATGCATACTTTATTTCAATAGATATTTTAAACATCTCCATTAAAAAATCACTGTTAGGAAAAAATCTGAAAATTCTTCAATTTCAAGTCACAAAGATTTGGCTAAGTTACAATTATCACCAATTATCTTTCAATTAGGATGATATAATAAGAAAGGACTATTCCAAATTATAAGTTTTCTTTAATTATCTATAATTGCAAATCACTTAACATATAAAAGAGCTAGTGAGACAGCCTCAAACTATGAAAGAATAATAAAGAATATGAACCAGTAATAGAGATTAAAATTCTCTTAAATACAAAACATGTTATACAACTTTAGAAGAAACATTAGCAAGAGCTGGTGAAGCATAACTATTTTCAAACAAAAAAAAAGCATCAGTGATAAAATGCAAGAAAAAGTAACCCTGAATAGAAGAAACACAGGGGTGTCTTGAGGTAAATGTTGGCAATGAGGCAGTTGCTCTATTCCTAGAACATATACTGCCCAGAAATTGCTGATGTGTTTGCTTATGCTATCGACATTAATTTTATTACTCGCTGTTCTGATTCTATACTAAGTAACCTTCCTATGGAGATGCAAAGAAAATGTGCTTTTCATGCCAGTAAGTATTCCTACACACCTGACAATTCTATTTCTTAATGTAAATTAATAAGTTGACACTCTGGTGGATATATGAGTTCCTAGAAACAAAATTTCTCAAATATACTCAATACTAATATTCATAAAAGTATATTAAACGAAACTGGCAAATATAAGCACCATACCTTTTTTTATTCTTTATTTTGAAACAGGGTCTCACTGAGTTGCAAAGAACCTCATTAAGTAGCTGAGGCTGTCTGCAAACCGTGATCCTCTGGTCTCAGCCTCCCAAATGCTAGGATTACAAGTGTGCACCACCATGCCCAGCTAAGAACCATACTTTAAATTAAGATAATATAAGGCCGGGCGTGGTGGCGCACGCTTGTAATCCCCGCGCTTGGGAGGCAGAGACAGGAGGATCGCGCAGGTTCGAAGCCAGCCGTGCTGGCGTAAGAGACCCTGTTTCAAAAATATAAAATAGGTCTGGGAGTGTAGCCCGGAGGAAGAAGGGCTTCCAGGAACCCCAGTACCACCAAAAAAAAAAATAAATAAATAAAAAATAAAAATAATAAATTAAGATAATATTAAGATAAATTACTAAGAGTATGATTACAGGTAATGGCTCTTTCTGACCAGGGTGCTCATGCTCAGAACGTAATATGCCTATCTACCCCTGGTGTTAATTCAACTTTCAACATGTAGATCCTCATTTGCATTTCTCAAATTTACCTAAAAACTTGCACAGAGTTTACTGGATATTCTTGAATGTTTTCCTGTGGTGTCTTCCCTCGATAATGATTTTCAAGAGTTCCTTCAAAAATACAAGTATGCACTGAGTTAAAATGTATAACATAGACTATATAGTCTACTTTCATTTTTTAAACCAAAGCATATTAGCATGACACATACAGAAGGAAATCACTATCATGATATGATTGGCTTCATACTCCTCAAACACATACACACATAATTATGTACACAGTATAGTCATCCCTCCAGACCTGATGGGGCTTGGTTCTAGGGCCTCCCCATTCTATCACTGCAGATAGCAAAATCCATGGATACTCAAGTCTCTTATGGAGAATGGCTTAGCGTTTGAGTATAACCTTTATACACCCTTCTGTATACTTTATATAATATCTGGATTGGTTTTGTGTTTTGTGTTGTGACACTGGGGATTGAACTCAGGGACATTCTACCTCCTACCTATGTCCACAGCCATTTTTATATTTTGTTTTGTGAAAAAGGGTCTCACTAGGTTGCTGAGAGTCTTGCTATGTTGCTGAGGCTATCCTCGAACCTATGATCCTCCTGTTTTATCCTCCCAGGTACTAGAATTACAGGCAGTTGTGCCTCACCACATTTGGTTTGAGTTATTTATAATATCTAAGACATGTTAATTCTATATGAATAGCTGTTGTATTATTAAAAGAAAATGATGGGGAAGAAGTCTGTATGTGTTCAGCATAGATGCAATCTTTTTAATAGTTTCAACCCATGGTTGGTTGAATCTACAAATAGAAAACCTACTGATACAGAGGAATGACTGTAGGCATGTGAGGATATACATATATAAAAATACTAATATATATTAAAGCTGAAAATAAGTTATTATGTTTTCATGTACAACACCAACCTTTTTCTTCAAAGTTGGATGGGTAACAGTTCTGCTCAAAAGATGTACTTAGGTAATTTACTTCATTGTTGTGCTCTTTTTGACAGTTGTTCTTTAGTTGATACTCTTCTGAATAACTTGTATTATTAAAAGGAGAATTACTAAAAGTTGATTCTGGAACTGCAAAAATGTTTCTAAAGCTTTCATCAGTGAAATGGTTTTCATCAGAACTAGTATTAAACAAATATCTCCCAAACTGTCATAAGGTTTTCTTTATCTTTTGTTTTTCAATGCTTAACAAATTTATCATATTTTTATGAACAAAAGAGTCACAATTTTCTGATAAAAGACGGTTGGTTGTCTGTTTCATATCAAGAAAATATGAAACTTTATTTCCATTTGTCCCCTAATATGTTGAATTGACTGATTGTCAATAATGAAGTCTGACTGTCCTCTTCTATCCATGCTCCCACAATCTTCACCCATAATTACAGCAGGTCTTTTAGTTAGGAAATTCCCATTTCCTGGACTTTGCAGTAAATTAAAACATATTTAGCAAGAAAAGCACAGATTATTTTTATTTATAAATGCTAATTTTAAGTTAAATTTTTAGAGAATATATTGAGTAGCTACTAATGTTTATTTGAATTATGTTTTTATTTTTTTACAATTAAGTACATAATACTGCTTTAAACTGATATCATCTAATGTCCTCCTCTAGTGACTTTGTTTTAAAACAAGGTCTTAGCTGGGTGTGGTGGCGCACGCTTGTAATCCCCGCGCTTGGGAGGCTGAGACAGGAGGATCGCACGGGTTCAAAGCCAGCCTCAGCTACTTAGTGAGGCTCCCAGCAACTTAGTGAGACCCTGTTTCCAAATAAAATATAAAATAGGTCTGGGAGGATAGCCCAGAGATAGGAAGCCTCTGGGTTCCACCCCCAGTACCACTAAAAAAAAAAAAAAAAAAAAAAAAGGTCTTGTAAGTTTGCTGGAAATCTTGCTACTTGCTGAGAATGTTCTAGAACCTGTAATCCTTCTGTCTCAGTCTCCCAAGTACTGGGATTACAGACGTAAGCCACCATGCCTGGATTCTAATAAATTACTGATTATAATATAATCTATGCTTACTTTGTATTGCAACATAAAAAATTACTGCATAGCTCAATTTATTAGTATATTTGCTGAAGAAAACATAAACAACCTATAGTATATCTTCTGTAATAAATTCTAGCAAATAACCTAGAAAACCACTATATGTCACTGCTGCTCCATTTAACCAGAGAAAGTTATTTTGAATATTGTGTGGACAGAATTCATGTGAAACCATCTATCAAATAGTTATGATATTGTTTTAACATACATTTCTCAATCTAAGAAGGATAAAAATAGCTACAAAAGTCCTAAGTGAAAGAAATATAGATACAGATGGATTTACAAGTAACAAAGCTGAGATAAAATGAATTAGTTGAAAATTAATTAAATAAATTTTAAGTTCTTTTCTGATGCAGAAATGATTCTATGTTAAATTCAACTTGTACTCCATCAAAGATATAAGAAGAACTAAAATAAAATTTTTTTTAGATTATTGCCAGTGACTATAAATTTATTTGAGATTAGGTTGTTCAATGGATTGGGGGTACCAAGGAATTTTAAAAAGAAACACATAGAGCTGGGTGTGGTGGCACACGCTTGAAATCCCCACATTTGGGAGGCAAAGACAGGAGGATCACACAGGTTCGAAGTCAGCCTAGCTGGCTTAAGTGTTGGAGAGAGATTATTGAGGTCAATTTGGTATTAGGAGAGAGACATTAATGTTTTCTCCATAAGTGTTCATAGTTTATGATCCTACACTGCTTCTCAATTGGGTCATACTAGTGTTAGGCAGAATAAACCTACTTTATTATGGTGAAAGACAAGATTCTAGCAATGATATGCACCATTAATGCCAGATAAATGTCTACTACTCTAAATGGGAGAATAAATGTAAAATATTTTGTAAATTATAAAGTGTACTGTTACAGTTAGATGGAGAAATGTCCCTTGAAGAGCTGAGTTGATGTAATTAAGTCATGAGGGTTGCAATCTCATCAATGAATAAACCCATTGTTATTACAGTAACCTAAGCAGGTAGGGTGTGGCTAAAGGAGTTGGGTTTCTGGAGTTGTAGTTTTAGGGGCTATGCTTTTGTCTTTGAAGCCCACTGCTAGCTATCTCCTGCTTCCGGGCTCCATGATGTGAGAGCAGAGAAAGACCTTGCTCTCTCTCTCTGTTTCCTGTCACCAGACCCTGAGATCTGCAGACCCTGGTTTCACATGGACTGAACTCAAAATCTCAAAAAATACTGAGCAAATAAATCCTTCTCCCTCTAAGTTGTATGGTAAACCAGTGGAAGTATAGCATAAAGAATGTTGAACAAGACAAATACTCTAAATGTAAATCATTTTCAAAGGTGTTTTATGTATTCTAACTCAGTAGAATCACTCACTAGGATATCTGGAAAACCCAAAAAATATGTAATAAAGAATTATTGTCAATAAGAAACTTATAATGCAGAAGAGGAAGAAAAATAATAAAAAGTGTTAAATGCTAACCTATAGTCGAGTGCTACTATATAGTAAGTAGAAAGAAGGGAATCTTCTGCCTTAGAATAATCAGTCAGGTGGCATTAAATTTGGAGACTGAATGGTATTATTACTTCTAGAAAGGTGACACAAATGATGCTAAAGAACTAAAAATCTTATTAAGACAAATCAATTCAGCTTCTTAAATAATTTTTTCCTATAAACATAAAATTCATTAAATATTATGGACAAAAATAAAGGTAAAACATTTATCCAGGCCTTTTACAAGTATTCAACAAATATTTAATGTATTCTACTAAAATAGGGAGATAAGAACTTAAGTTCTAATGAATAAAAATAATAATTAATTATTAATAAGTAAAATGGATACGAGTTAAAGAAGTAAGAAAATAGGACAGTTATAAGACCTAATGTTGCAGGTCAAGCTTCAGATAGTTCATTCAAGAAAGGCACTAATAACAAATAAATAAGCTAAAGATATAGAATTGTTAGGCATGAAGAAAGAAAACATACTACAGAAGAATGGGATAACAGGTAGAAATGCAAGATTTGCAACATGTACCAGAAGCAGAAAAGGAATAAAATTTGAACAGAACCACCAAAAGACTTAAAATCAGCAAAAAGCTAAAAAGGGCAGAATATGAGAATCCAAGTATTATAAAAAGCAATGGGAATCATTCAATGGTTCCAAGAATAAAAGTAAAACTGACTTGTATTTTGTCTTGGAAAATATCAGTCTTTGAATGGATTACATCAATTGATCGGATTTATTTTCATGACATAATAACTGGACAAAGTGTGGGACAACTGTTTTCAGACATGGGACACCAAATCCAAGCACAGCACAGGAAGGAGGAATACAATCAAAATCAGCTGACTTCCTTTATTCAGGAAACAAAGCTGGGGGTCTAGGGAGATTGTAGATGATAGTGTTCACAGGTTAGGACACTGTAAGAATGCTGTGAAGAGAACTCCAGACACACAGTGGATTCTCCCATGTCTTTGGCTAAGTACCAATCAACACATGAATGTGAAGGTATTACCCAAAGCTAGAAAAAGAACCAACCAAAACAAGAAGATAGAGTAATCCTGGGAGCTCACACGGAGCTGAGAAATTTCTGTGCTCCCATACAAAAGAATGGAAAACCTCATAATTCAAGAAATCAAGAATATACTCAGAAGAGTTTTTTCTCAACAATGGGTGAAAATCTTCCATTGAATGAAGGCGTGTATGTCCTTCAAAAGGTTTTTCAATTCTTTAAAGTTTAAAGGCACTCCTCAAGAAGATTATACTATTTCCAAATAAATGAAATACCAGGAAAAAGAAGCACCCAGATCAAAGCTTAGGTCTATTTATACAAATAAAAAAAATTCCGACAATCAAGAAAAAAAGTGTATGATGTATAGAATCCAAACAGAATTGCCAGGAATTCCAAGAGGCAAAAAACTACAATTTATGAATGAGAAACAAGCAAAATCAGCTATTAGAAACAGAGCAAATAATTACAGATGACAGAATTAATATACAAGGACATTAAGTAGTCCCTATATGCATAAATAATGTTCCGTATATTCAAAGAAAAACTAAGCATACTTTATAAGTACATAAACTACCCAGTACTTGGGAGGCTGAGACAAGAAAATACCAGGTTCAAGGACAGCCTCAGCAACTTAGTGAAACTCTCAGCAACCCAGTGAAACCTGTTTCAAAACAAAAATTAAAAAGAACTGGAGGTATAATTCACAGGTAGAAGCCCCTCCTGTGTTCAACTCCCAGTACCAAAAAAAAAAAAAATACAACCCACCACATATAGAGTTAAAATCCCAAAAAACAACTAATAAATATAAAAATATATTAATATAACCCATATAAAATGAACACTGAGAAAATAAAGACTGAATAAAATAAACAGAACATCAGCAAGGTATAACACAATTTCATGAAAATTAATTTACTAATCTGAGTTTATAAGGGGCAGTGATATTATTTAGATAAGTGTTTCCCAAAATGTCTATGTGCTGAAGGCTTGGTTCCCAGCCTGTAGTATTATTGGAAGGTTTATGGGTTGGAGTATGAAGTATTCCCCAAATACTTGTGTGTGTAAAACTTAGTTCCCAATGCAATAATGTTCAGAAATAGGGACTCTAGACACAATCAGATCAAGAGGGTTCTGACCTCATGGATGGGTTAGTTCACTGAGGGGCTTACAGCTGACTAAACTTTTGGGAGGTGGTCGACACTGCAGGAGATGAAGCCTAGTTGGAGGGAATAGGCCTGTGGCATGCCCATGGTGACTGTATCTCATGCTTGACTCCCCTCTCTCTGCCTCTTGGCTGCCATGAGCTGAGCAGCTACACTCTGCCACACCCACCCTCTCCCATGGTGTTCTGCTTTGTCTTGGGCAAAACTGGGAAGCCAGCCAACCACGGACCATGGAATCGAACCATAAGCCAAATAAATCTTTCCTCCTTTTTATTTCTCAGGTATTTTGCCACAGTGACAAAAAACTAACACAACAGTATAAAATACTTAGAAATAAATTTAACAAAAGAAATATTAGGCTTATATACTGAAAATTACAATACATTTCTAGAGAAATTAAAGAAGATAGAAGAAAACACTGCAGGTTCATGGACTAGAAGAAACACTATTGTAAGATGGCAATTCTCCCCAAGTTGATAAAGAGAGTCTATACAATCTCTATCTGATAGGTTTGTTTCTTGTAGGTTTTTTCAAACTGAATAAGTTTATTCTAAAACCTATATGAAAGTTTAAAGGATTAATAAGAGCCAAAACATTTTTTTAAAAAGAACAAATGGAAGTTACAGTAATTAAAGCAGTGTGGCACTGACCTACAGAGATCCACAGGACAGAATTGAGATTCCAGGGAGGAAAAAACAGCTTATATTAATGGCTAAATTATTTTTGACAAAAGTATCAAGGCATATCAGTGAAGAAAAGATATTATTTTAAACTAATGCAAATGAGACCAAACCTGGCGTGGTGGTGCACGTTTGTAATCCCAGCATTCGGGAGGCTGAGATAGGAGGATCACAGTTCACAGACAGCCTCAGCTACTTAGTGAGGATCTTTGCAACTCAGTGAGACCCGGTTTCAAAATAAAGAATGAAAAATAGGGCTGGGGGTGTAGCTCAGAGGTAGAATGCCCCTGAGTTCCATCCCCAGTAAAATAAGAGAAAGAGGGGGGGGGGGGAACCTACCTCATACCACACATAAAAATTTTTATACTTAAAAAAGTAACAATAAAATGAAAGAATAAACATTTCACCAAAGATACTCAAATGACTTATAGACAGATGAAAAGATATAATATCACTGGTAGTTAAGAAAAAGTTTTAGTAAGAACTCTCAAACCTTGTTGATTATAATGTAAAAGTATAGAAATCACTTTGGAAAATAGTTTGGCAACTTCTTAAAGGATTAATATTTAACCACATAATCTAATCTATTCAACTTGTACCCAAGAGCAATGAAGCATACCCAAAGCTTTATACATGAACTTTCCTAGAAGCTTTGTTTGAAATAGTCAAAACTTGGAGTGGGGGTGGGGGGTGGGGTGGGGGGATGGGGGCAGGAGACAGCAAATGTTCATCAAAAGGAAAAATGAATAAATTATTCTAGGTCCATACAATGAAATACTACTGTGCAATAAAAAGGAATTAACTATTACACAAGCAACAAATAACAAAATAATTACAGTAGATCAAAAAGACCAAGTAAGAAAAATATATGTATAGACCCATGTAGTGGCACATGCTTGTAATCCTAGCATTTGGGAGGCTGAGACTGGAGGATTGCAGTTCGCAGACAGCCTCAGCTACTTAGTGAGGCCTTCTTTATTGTTTTCCTGGCGGGTCTGGGGATGGAACCCAGGGACATTCCACCTCTGAGCTACATCCCCTGCCCTACTTTTTATTCTTTTATTTTGAAACAGGGTCTCACTGAGTTGCAGAGGGCCTCACGAAGTAGCTGAGGCTGTCCGCAAACCAGGATCCTCCAGTCTCAGCCTCCCAAATACTGGGATTACAAGCGTGTGCCACCACGCCCGGCTTAGTGAGACCTTGTTTCAAAATAGAGAATAAAAAAAAATAGGACTGAGTGCCGGGCATGGTGGTGCAGACTGGTAATCCACGTGCTTGGGAGGCGGAGACCAGGGGATCATGCAGGTTCGAAGCCAGCCACGCTGGCTTAAGAGACCCTGTTTCCAAAAAAAAAAAAAGTATAAAAATAGGTCTGGAAGTATAGCCCGGAAGTAGAAGGGTTTCCAGGAACCCCAGTACCACCAAAAAAAAAAAAAAAAAAAAAAATAGGACTGGGGGTATAGCTAGGAGGTAGATGCCCCTGGGTTCCATCCCCAATACCACACAAAAATCCATATATGTATATACATATACATACATGTATATACATATGTGTGTATATATGCAAATATACATACATACATACATATACAAATATTATGATGTCACTTATGTAAAATTCCCAAAATATAGACTAATCTGTAGTGAAGAAAAACAGATCAGTAGCTGCCTTGAGACAGAAGGGATATTATGCATCTAGAGAAGAGATGAAAGATGCCCAAGAAACTACTGAGGATAATGAAAATGTTCATTAACTTTAATATATGTCAAGCTTTATTAAAGTACATATTTTAAGGAAGTTTGGCTTGTTGTATGTCAATTATACATTCATAAAATAATCCTTAAAATTATCTTAGAACAAAAAAGAAACAAAGAATTATAATTTTCTAGGCAAAAAACAGAGATAATTTAAAGTCAGATGGAACCTACAGAGATAAAAATATAAGGAGATAATTTCAAAGCCTATTAATATCCAAAATTGAAAAACACTTTGTTGATGAAGTGAATAAAGGGAATTGAAGAAAGAAAGGAATTAAGAATAACTTTTTTTCATTTTGGCCTTTGAAAGTGAATAGTGGTGGTGTTTAGTAAGATGGGAAAGACCCGAGTAAGAGAACAGAATAAAGGTTTCTCATTACATTATCAAGTGGGGTTGCAACTGGTTTTACATAAATTTTAAAACAATGAACCAGAATATACAAACATCTAGTAAATGAAAGTGGGATTTTGTTGAACTATGACAAATATAAAAAGAAAATAAGGGAGAAAAAATAATGATTCACAAAGATTACAAAAGGTACAAAATATTTTAAAAACCCAAATAAAAACTAGTATTTTAAAAACTAGATGTTCACATCAGAAAATAATTACATGGGGGATCCAAGAAGGTGAAATGTAAGCCCCCACAAAGAAGAACCAAAGTTACAAGAATGTAACTATGTTCTGAAGTGAGTAATGATGAAAGGACAAGAGAGTAGCTGCAGCCTGGGGAGACTCGGAGACCTGGGACAATAGCGTAGCATAGCAACAAAACACTCTCAGAGAGGCAAAGGTGAAAGAGTGCCCAGCAAATTCTTATCAATGCAGATGTTGGCAATCCAGCTGCTAGAAAATTTCACAGGTATGTGGCCTGTTTAGAAGAGTAAATTGAATGTGCACAGCAGTCTTACTTTAGAATAGAATCTCATGTTATCTTCCAGAGCAGGGTGCTCTAGTCAGGAGCCATCTTTTTTTTTTTTTTTTTAAGTCTTCCAACAGTTTATTAGAAAGATTGTAGACATTTAAAAAAAATCCCCACTGTCATAAAGATAAATTGAGATTTTTCAGCTGGGTATAAACTGAATCAAAAAAAGAAATAAAAAAATTCAATAGTGTATTAACATATTTTCACTCATTTGCCATACTGACAGTGCAAATACAAATCTGGCCTAAATGTACAGATTTTCAAGCAACAATGTACAGCTTTCTTCATCCTCCATGCTAAGAGATTTAAAAGTTTAAGGGCAAGCCGGGCGTGGTGGTGCATGCTTGTAATCCCAGCATTAGGGAGGCTGAGACCGGAGGATCGCAGTTTGCAGACAGCCTCAGCTACTTAGTGAGGCCCTCTGCAACTCAGTGAGACCCTGTTTCAAAATAAAGAATAAAAAAAAAAAAATAGGGCAGGGGGTGTAGCTCGGAGGTCAAATGCCCCTGGGTTCCATCCTCAGACCCGCAAAAAAAAAAAAAAAAAAAAAAAAAGCTTAAGGGCCAAACAATACCAAATGTATAGGCTTCAAAAACCATCTAAGTTAAGGGCATTCGCTAGTTTTAGCTAAGATACACCTGGAAAACTGACAAGTAAGTGATCACTTACATACAATAATATGAAGTAGATTTTTTGAAAAATAAACTATAGTGGAATAATCCTGAAGGGTATGCCAGAGGAATGGCAGGTAATCAGTCTAATCAGTCTAAGGTGTCAGACAATTTGTTTCAGCCACTTTGAGTCCATTTTTAAAGTCTAAAATTTAGTTATCTTTCCTAAGCTGAGAGCTTCCTATAAAGTCAGTAACTATGTTATGAAGAAAAGAAGACTTAGGTGAAATGTTTTTAGTTATCATAACTAATGTGTTATTGTCTAGGACCTCAACAGCTCCATAGAAGTCTGGGAAATGTTCATGCATAAGGATATTGCCTTATCTGACTTTAAATTGCCCCGTACAATGGTTATCAACCCTAAGTGAAGCCTTTAAAAAAAACAACAGGTTGAGAAATGGGTTAAAGGAGTCAAATACAGCATCTGCCTTTAGAGCTATCAACTCAGGAATTCTCTGAATTATTAAATCTTGCAGAGGTTATTTTCTGTCATAAAATCCAGGTGAGGACAATATTCTTTACTCCAGATCTGGCATTTTTTCATCCTCACTGTCTTGTGAATCATCATCTGCTCCATCTACTTCTGGCAAATCTACATCCTCATCACCACCCATGTTGTTCATCATCTCAGAAAAACGATCAAAATTAGACATGTCTTCATCGGAATCATCTTCCCAGTCTTTCCAATTATTGAAGTCCATACTAAGCCAATTAAGCTTTGCCCGTTCTTTTGTTAACCTAGGCCAAGACTGGCCAGATTTTCCTTTTACTAAAAAACATAAAATTGATCTGTCCGTTCTTTTATGCTTGGAGTCATTTGGA
Source organism: Muscardinus avellanarius (assembly GCF_963383645.1). Lineage (NCBI taxonomy): Eukaryota > Metazoa > Chordata > Mammalia > Rodentia > Gliridae > Muscardinus > Muscardinus avellanarius. The sequence continues at coordinate 82,204,375 of NC_137797.1, forward strand.
TCAATGCAATGAAAAAGATCAATTTCATTTAAATGTTTAAAATTATCACTTCCGCCAAGACAACTGAAAGTAAGTTTGGATTTTTCAAAATTTACATTAACATCTTTACTGTCTTCAACACAAAATTCAATGAAGACATAGTCCCTTCGATAGCACCACTTTGCAGAAGCAGGCTGCATGGTGAATGGGGCAGGGGACAGATGAGTAGTGGACAGGCCTAGCTGGCAGTGGAGGCAGGAGGCAGGGGAGCCGACTCCTCTCCAATGGCGGCTCCGCCGTTCTCTCCCCAGGTGACGGAGGCGGCGGGCGCGACCTGGATCCCCAGATTCAGGAGCCATCTTAAGTGAGCTCTTGTCTGAGTTTGGACCTCTCTAGAGGTTAAAAACTGCTGCACAATCTGATCTCCGGGGCTCTATAGACATAGCACTCCAGTGGCTTGGAAGAAAGCGGCCTTGTAAATCCAACTTGGCATACCACGGTGAGAGTGAACTAAGCCTACTAGGTGCCCTGCACCATAGGGGCTGGGTGGAAAACATGGAGGGGAACAGGAAGCAGGCACTGCCCTTGAGGACTAGAAAATGGAGGCACTTGTGCTCTGAAACAAGGGCATGGCCAGCAACACATGAGCTGCGCCAGGGGCAGAAATGAAGGTAGTTGCCCATGGTTTTCACTATCCTTCTCCTCCAAGCTGTACTCAGGCACCTGTTACATGGATTCCCCCTGCTGCTCTGCCCACTGGGGCATGGTAAGAGTGCCTTGAGTAACCAGTGGCTTCAACTTAAACCACACTCCCACTCCTGCACCCACTAGAACTGAAGGAGTTGGTGGGAAGGGAGAGGAATGTAGCAGGAACCAGTAGCAGTCCCACTTCTTGGCATGTACTGTCCCCCACAGAAAGGGCAACTACTACCACCTCACATACACATACCCACCACCAATCTATCCCACACCTTGTCTGATCACACACTGCTGTCAGCATTGGTTATGAGCACCACAGACGAGCTGCTGTGATTCCTGCCATGACCACTCCTAGTACAACATCTTGGTCTGCATCACAGTGAAGGCTGCCCATGTCAGAGGCCCCTGTGAGTAGCAGCATTATCATCAACAGTGTGTGAAGAAAGCACCACTGCCCAATAGGGGCCACCAGTAGGGGAAAGGCCATATGGTGAGTTACCACACTCACTGCTGTCTGTACCACACCTGCCTGAAAGGCAAGAGTAGTCTCCCACTTGCATGGCCTGCAAAACAGCGGGTCTCTTGACTCTACCATGGTAAGCTTGTGCCAAAGTGATTACCACAGCCAAAGAAGCTAAAGGAAACTACACTATGCTGCCCAGCTAGAAAAAATACCAACACTGTATAACAAACTGACATCCCAAGACAAATCTCAAGAGAAAGACTCTTACTAAGAAGGCCACTCCATAAAAGTATAGAGATATCTAATCTGCCAAGTATGAAAATATCAATATAGGTCCACAAGAGATGAAATGACTGACAGAAAAATGTAAAAGATTATAGAATACTTCAGAGAGATCCAAGAGAATATAAAGTTAAATAAAATTAGGAAGGCAATGCAGGATTTGAATGAGTAATTTAGTAAAGAGTGATTTTGAAAAAGAAAAAAATTTTACAAAAGAATAGCTCAAGTCAAATAAAAAATATAGTTGAAAACCTCAAAAGAACAGACTAAACCAAGCAGAAGAAAGAATATATGAACTGAAGGCATATCCTTTGAAATATCCTGGGAGGGAAGGAAAGAATGAAACAGGAAGAGAGAAGACTCTAAGATTTCATTAAACAAACATCTACAATAGCAAAGGTAAAGAAAAAGAAGTTCATGATCTAGAAACCCTGTTCATAAAATAATACTAGAAAACCTGTCTGTGGAAACTTATAGATACCAATGTACAGGAAGATTATAGAATCCCCAAATAGGGCCAGGAAAGATCATCACCACAGCATATTAAAGTCAAACTGCCAAGAGCATAAAACAAAAACTTATGAAATTTGCAAAAGTGCTAAACTGCATTTTGTTATATGTCCATTAAATTAAAAAATTTCTCAGCAGAGCCCCTATAGGCTGGGAGAAAGTGGAATGAACCATATCAATATTACACAATTAATACATATTAATAAAAAACCTAAAAGAATATTTCAATCTTACTTAATGACACATTTTATTTATAGTGATTTTTCTACACATTTAACTTAGGTCTGTTTATATTCCTAACTAAAAATTTCTGTGTAATTAAGATCAAAATGATAACAGAGTACAGAATGCCACATCACTTTTATTTTCTTCAGTATCTTTGCTTACCTAGTTAATCCTTCAAATAATGTTCCAGAGTATGCTGTTTTATATGATGAGCTGAAATCATCTTGACTTTTATTGATTTTGGAAATCAAAGATTTAGAGGAGTTAACATTACTGAGCTAAAAAAAGGAAGAAAAATTTAAAAATAGTAAACATACATACAATTTAAATTATTTGCAAAAATAAATGTCATGTAAGTAAACTACATCTATATTAAAAATGTATTTTTAGTCTAAGAGAAAGTTTGTATTTATAGAAAATATTTTTCTAACAAATCAATAGTATTCAAATGGCTGCTAAACTAACAGAGTTTCACTATAACATTTTTTTTCTTTTTTTGGGTGGTACTGGGGTTCCTGGAAACTCTTCTATCTCTGGGCTAAAAATAGGTACTGGCTACCCCAGTACCTATTTTTATACTTTCTTATTTGAAAAGAGGGTCTCTTAAGCCAGCGTGCCTGGCTTCGAACCTGTGTGATCCTCCTGTCTCCGCCTCCCAAGCGTGGGGATTACAAGCATGTGCCACCACTCCCGGCTTTCACTATAACATTTTTACTGTTAAAAAAAATAAAGCTTGAAAAAAAAAAAAAACCACCTAGGGTCACCAAAATCTTGAGGAACTTAAATTTCTCTGACAGAAAATAACAATTTGCTCCAAAGAAATGGCTATATTGATCTTAGTTCTTCCACTTACTGAGTAATTTTAGATTGCTGAATATCAGTATCATTCTCATTACAAAATGAGGATAGAGTATGAAGACTGTTAACTGGAAGAAAATTCATTTCTTAACATGGAAGGTACTATACAAATGTAACTTATTATGTTAACCTAGTAAAAATCTATCCAGTAGTAATAATTTATGTCAGTAGTATATTTCATTTAAAACTCATGAAAAATAAAAATGAGAAGTACAAAAACAACAAAGAAATAGAAGAAAAGAGTAGAGTTTGAGTTGGTCATGGTGGTAAGTATCTATATAATCCCAGCACTCAGGAAGGAGTGTGAGGCAGGAGGATCACCCTGGGAAACAACACTATCTCTCAAAATTTAAAAAAAAAAAAAGGAGGAACATTAAATGTCTTTAGAAAGAGCATAAGACCAAAGTCAGAGGCAGCTGATACTAAAGTCTCAGCTAATTAATATATCTTAGTCTCAGAAAGACAGTGATAGCAGTACAGAGACAAAGTCAATACTGAAGTGAAAAATGGATATGCAACAAATCAAAAGGAAAGAAGGGTAAGGGGAGAATTCAATGGAAAAGTACTTCCCTAGCAAACATGATTTCCTGGACTAGAGTGCAAGAACATATAGAGTTTTCATCTTCAAATGATAAAAAGAATTTTAAAAATCACACCTCATACTTGAAGAGACTGTTATGACATCACTGAGATTGTATATTGTTATTCATAGAACACTTTCCATATCATGTATATTGAGTCACAATGACCAATTAGTCATTCACAGTGATTATTTACACCAAATACTATAAAATAACTGAACTACAGTCAACTTTACTACCAACAATTTTCTAAAAAGAATCACAACTTCCAGAGGACTTGGGGATTTTGTTTGTTTGTTGGTACTGGGGATTGAACATAGAGGCATTCTACCTTTGAGCTGTACCCCCAGCCTTATTTTTTTATTTGAAACAAGGTCTCATCAAGTTGCTGAGGCTAGAGGCGAACCTGTGATCTTCCTGTCTCAGCCTCCAAGTACTGGGATTACAAATGTGTGACATGGGCCCAGCTACTTCTAGGGTTTTTGAAGAACACTTCAGTTTTGGATGCATAATCTTCCACAGTACAGAGAATTAACATTTTGATTTAAGAGGAATCATTATTCTTAATTTATCTCCTAATTTGGTTATATCTATACTAATTTGCAACCTATATTTACCAAATCTATAAAAATAGATTTAAAAAGTTTAACTAAATGTTGAGAACTAGTAATTCAGAGATACCTGTTCATTTTGTTTTTTCTCATACACAACTTTCTGGGAACTAGATATCATTCTTTGAATAAAATTTTGTTTGGGAATATATTTGTTAGAAAATACATCTGCTGAAAAAGATGATGGAGTTAAGCTGCAGTTTTCTATTTTGATGGACTGAGGTTCAAACACGGTAGATGAGTCCATGACTTGTGATGACTATAGGAAAGAAGATAAAATCATTCTAAAAATATATTCATTTTAAAATCATTCATTCTAAAAATCATTCTAAAATCATTCATTCTAAAGTCCTTCTAATACATTGTTGATAGGATTGCAAATTAGTGCAACCACTTTGGAAAACAGTATGGAGAATATTCAGAAGAATGGGAACAAACTTACTGTATGATCCAGCAATATCACTTCTTGGTACCTACCCAAAGAATGGAAAACCAAACTACCAAATGCATGCATATCTATGTTCATAGCTGCACAATTCACAATTGCCAAACTATGAAACCAGCCAAGATGTCCATCAATAGATAAATGGATTATAAAAGTATGGGATTTGTACACAATGAAATTTACTCAGCCATAAAGAAGAATAAAATTATAACATTTACAGGGAAATGGATAGAACTGGAGAACATTATGCTAAGTGAGATTAGTCAGTTACACAAAGTAAGAAATTAGATCCTCTCCCTAATATGTGGAAGCTAGGGAGAAAAAGGGTCATAGGAGGAACTCTAGATGAAGGAGGAGAAACCATAGATGAGCAAATAAGGAGGTCTAACTGGGAGTGTTGGGAGAAGGGAAGAGGAAAATTCCCTAATGTACATGATGTACATTCACAAACATATAAAAGTCAATCACTAAGCCAAACATAAGAAAGGGAGAGGGGAGGGAAGGGGAAAATTGAGGAAGTGCTAAATGAGTGATGTGGGCAATATATGCCTCTACCATCTTGTACCCCATTAAGATGTATGACTACAATGCACTGATTTAAAAAATTTAAAAAACACAGGTCCCACTTCTAGGAGGGTCTGGGGACCTGACACCATAGGGAAAGTGAGCCTTGCTGGGACAGTTGCCACTCCCATTGACTCTCCCTTATCTTTCCTTAAATATAACCATTATCTTGACTGTCAACACCATAAGTTTCTCTAGTTTGTGAACTGTATATAAATGGAACTCCTTGAACTATATTCTTACAAATTATTCATTCAACTAAATGTATTTGTGAAATAAATGTATGTGAATGCATGTATTAATAGTTCCTCGCTGGCTTAAGAGACCCTGTTTCCAAAATTAAAGAAAAAAATATATATATATACATATATGATGGGTCTGGGAGTGTAGCCTGGAGGTAGAAGGGCTTCCAGGAATCCCAGTACCACCAAAAAAAATTTCATTCTTATTACTGTAGAATTTTCCACTGAATGAATAAATTATAGTTTATTAATTCATGATAATATTGAGGGTATTTGAGAAGTTTCCAGTTGAGGCCATTATGAATGGTGCTGCTAAGAATGTTCTTATGTACTTATGTTGATATAAATACCTATACACTTCTCTTTAATATATGCTTAGAGTACACAAAAAATAAAAAAATAAAATAATTCTAAAAATAAAGCTAAAGAATTCAAAATAATAAAACTAAAATACAGTCGTAAGGAAAGGCAAGCCATCACTCACTGACAGGACTTACTGAAAGAGGAAGATTAACTTAGGGAAGATGTTATCTAGGCTTCCATGGTCTCTCCACTCATGCCCCCTCCACCCTCATGCTCCATTCCAACAAGCCATCCTGTAGTGACAGGAAATCTGAGTTTTTTTAAACCACAATTCAGGTGACAAGATTGCCAAAGGTTATTTGAATATCACTGTCATTATCTTTCTCAACTAGTTTAATTCTGACAATTCAAAGAAGAGAAAGAAGAAATAATAACATGGCATTGGTCATTATTAAAATTTCAGACTTCAATCGAAACTGGTGCATTTCCTATTTGACTAAATTTACTAAAAATTATTTGTTATACTTTAAAAAATTATCTTGGGATCAACTGAGGATCAAATATCACAGATTGCTATAATATAATCTTGCCAATGTGGAAGAGATAACTGCTCAATAATCATGTGAACCTAAAGGAAGAATCCCTAAGTGAACTATCATTCCCAACTGTGCAGCAACATGCAGAATCAAACATTATGCACACATAGGCCCAGTCACATTATAAGTGTTCCCAAGGTATTCTCATAAGCAACTGATAAAATATCCTTAAAGTATGGGATTCCTTCACTAAAAAGCTTTTAAAAGAATCATTTAAAGACTGCAAAAATGTTTTAAAACAAAAAAATTCCCCAATATCCCCAAATTTGGATTATTCAGTGACATACCACATTGTTAAAATTTAAAATTTCTTTTAAATCTCACCTGAACTTCACCAAGTTCTTTCTTCCTATGTAATTTTTGATAGTGTGTCCTAGTGAAAAGAAAATTCAAACATATCAAAGTCAATCTCTAAGCCAAACATGAGAAAAAGCAAAGGGGAAGGGGTTAGAACTGGGGAAGGATTAAATGAGTAATGTATGCATGTATGCCTCTACCATCTTGTACCCCATAAAATGCATCTTGTACCCCATACAATGCACCAATATTATATATATAAGTATATATAAATAAAATTTTAAGGTTAAAATATAAAATAGCAATAAAAATGACTTCTTATATACTTAAAACGTAGTGTTGTACACAAGCACACAAAAACATATAGCACTCTATGCAAATCATTCCAGGGTCATAACAATACTAAGTTTTATAAAAATTACACTAACACTAGAAATAGACATTTTCATAAGGAAAATCAAAGTATATGTACAAAACACTTAAGCCACTTAATAAAGATCCTAATAGTGTCATTAGACCAAAAGAACCCTAAAGGTTGAAGGTCAATTTTTCAGTTAATAAAAGTGTTGATAATAATCAGTTTGAACAATCAATAAAAATTTCTGGTAAAACTTACTTGTTTTCTGTATCAACAAGGCAAAGTTTAGAAGGTATACATTGGGGTGACACTGGAAATTCTAATTCATGGTGTCGTAGAGGCATTTTTATGTCTCTGTTCATATTCACATGGATTGGTTTTTTAATAGTTTCTATAATAAAAATATGTTAAATTATAATTTTAAAGTAACAATAATAAAATGTTTTAAAAGCAAGATTTCATTTCTCATGTTTATTAAAGAAATGTGCATCTAAGAAATTTTTACAAAAACACTTATATTCTATATATGCCAGAAGACATTACAATACTAACAACTTTCACAGATAATTTTAAAAACATCCTTTTTATCTGGATGTGATGTTGGATGCTTGTGATCCCAGTATTTGGGAAGCTGAGACAGGAAGGTCACAGGTTCAAGGCTAGCCTCATCAACTTAGTGAGACCTTCAGCAACTTAGTGAGACCCTGTTTCAAGATTTTTAAAAAATTTAAAAAGGGTAGGGGGTATAACTGGGAGGTAGGATGCCCCTGGGTTCAATCCCCAGTTAAAAAATTCTTTTTTCAAAAAAAAATCAGAAAACCAACTTTATCTTGTATACACTCAGGAAAGTGGCCTTACTAATTCATCTCTACTTTTTTCTTTACCAAGGCCTTTCTGATCCCCAAACTCTATAATGTATTCTCATAGGACCACATATTTTCTCTATTTTACTTTATTAATTTTTCTCCTCTACTATATTTTAGGCTGTACAAAAAAAGAAGCTTTGTTTCTCTCTATAGAAGATAAACTACTTTATCTGTTAAATATTTTACAACTACTCTTCTTTTTTGAAGAAATGCTTTATTTTTTCCAGTAAGCTTTGTATCAGGGCCACATCTAGCAAGAGTGTATTTCATACTTTGACTTTCCACTGTCTTAAATAGGCACATCTTTCTCTCCTATGCTTCCAAAGAACTCATTTCACTTTCACCCTCTTGAATTTGATGACCAGCCAAAGAGTTAAAAGTCAACCACTGAAATCTTGATTGAAATTAAGATTCCTAATGACTGTCAATCTGCGATATACCAGACTTTTTGCTAATTGTTACTTTTGCCAAACTGTTTTATAGTGCATCTGTTATTTAGGAAGCTCCATCCTCATTTTACAGATGAGGAGTTAGGCTGTAATATCTGGATCAAGCCTTAGGCTGCTGTATAGCAACCTCAGTCTCTCCATATTAAAGTATTTCTGCTCCTGTTCTGAGGCTCCGTGATGATGGCTGTGTGGAAGAAGACTAAGCATCTGGATATGTTGGCTGGAAACCATCTTCTCTCATCAGTATTACTGCAACAATACATTCTGCTGCAGGGAGCAGGTACAAAAAGACAGATCACAAGAAAATAGATCCACTAGTCTCACTGACCCCAGAGGCTTGGGTGGCTGCTTTAAGATGCAGAACTAACACCAAGAAATAACTCTGAGGCCCCAGGGAGCACCAAGGATCCCTTACCATGGCTCCCCAGTGCCAGTGAGTCTCAGTAGTGGGCAAATGCATGTACCAGGAAGGTATTTTTCTTCCCATAAATGATGTCTCCTAGCTTCATTTGCTAGACATTTCCACTTAAACCTGAAGGAGGACAGCTAAAATCCAAAGAGAGATATGGGAGCAGTCTGCTGATAAGCAGCATGTTAGGCCAGCATGCTGAGGCAGCTGGGGCTTTGCAGAGCAGAACCAACTGAGCATTACAATCCATCTCCTCCTTGGCTGTGAGCCCTCTATAAGACTTCCAGGAAGGAAGCTTCACAGAGGAAGGAAAGGAAAGAGGGAGAGGAGCCAGGATGATTCCCACAGTGGGCCAGAGCCCAGCCTGGGATGGGGGAGGGAGGAGTCTGAAGGTAGGCTGCTGTGAGGGGCAGGGAAGGCCAAGTGTTTGAGGACCAAAGTGCTAGTTATGAGAATTTCTTAATGGCCATGAGGTCTGTAGAAGGCAAGTGAGCAGTGCCTGGTGCCAGCTAAGCTTGCTCACGGAAACGTGACTGGCTTCAACAACAACAACAACAACCCTGAGAAATACTTTTTATGGTCACCCCCAATACATGGTTCTAATGGTATCTTTCTATCTTCCTACAAAGTTCTCTCTCTCTCTCTAGACAAATTTAGAGGTTTAAAGATGGCTACTTAACCAAAACTGAACCAAAAATAGAATCCTATCCCTTAGGTTTTAAATGAAAATGTTCCACTGCTGGGGCCTGGTACCAGTAGCACAAATAAATGTCTTTCCAGTGGGATTTAAAAATATGGAACTAGAGCCAGGCGTGGTGGCGCACGCTTGTAATCCCCGCGCTCGGGAGGCAGAGACAGGAGGATCACGCAGGTTCGAAGCCAGCCGCGCGCGCTGGCTTAGGAGACCCTGTTTCCAAATAAAAATGTAAAAATAAGTCTGGGAGTGTAGCCCGGAGGTAGAAGGGCTTCCAGGAACCCCAGTACACCAAAAAGAAAAAGAAAAAAAAATGAAACTAGAGAAACTACTCTCAACCTTTCTCTGGTGGAAAAACTAAAAAAGGTATGAAATATTAGTTTCTTAAGACCGGGTTTTGACCCTTAGTGATGAAGAAAATCTGAAAGAGTGAAGAATGAAGATTTCTTTCATTTTTAATACAATTTAATTGTTGCAGTGGAACCGTGTATCATAATGAGATTAAAAGTGATACACTGATCATGTGGTATATTTTTCTCCCCATCTCACCCCACACCACATATTATACACCATACATTTTAGTGAGTTTGGCAGTGATACCTTCAAAATAAACATATGTCAACTGTTCCCATCCCTATTTCATTTTCCCCTTCCAGGCCCTCCTCTAATCTCCTTCCGCTGTTCTCTCTCATTTCCTCATTTACCTAAAGTCCCCTTTTCTTTTGTTCTTGTGTTTGTGGGTTTTTTTGTTTTTGCTTTTGTTTTTGTTTTTGTTTTTTTGAGATTCTGGGGATGGAACCCAGGGGCATTCCACGTCTGAGCTATACCCCCAGCCCTATTTTTTAGTCTTTTTTTATTTTTGAAACAGAGTCTCACTGAGTTATAAAGCACCTGGCTAAGTAGTTGAGGCTGCAAACCTCAATCCTCCAGTCTCTACCTCCAGAATGCTGGGATTACAAGCATGTAGCCACCATGCCTGGCTTGTTTCCCATTTTCTAACTTCCTCATAAGAGAGAGAACATACCACTTTTAACTTTCTGAGACTGACTGATCTCAATACAATATTCTCTAGTTCCATCTGTTTTCCTACAAATGGCATAATTTTGCTCTTTTTTAAATAATTTTTTATTGGTGCATTGTAGTCATACATCTCAATGGGAAAAAAACTTGTGGAGATATACATGCACATATCACCCAGTTAGCCCCCACCCAATCTTTAACCCCTGCCCTCCCCTTCCCACCTACCCATGCTTGGCTTCCTGGTTGACTTTAATATGTTTAAGTACAGCATGTGCTTTAAAGAGTTTCCCTTATCCTCCCTCTCATCCCCTCATACATTTCTCTTCTATCGGGCCCCTTCTTCATCTAGAGTTCCTCCTGTTACCCATTTCTCCCTAATATTTTGCACATTAAGAAAAGCATCTGATTTCTTATTTTTTGTGACATTTTACTATAAATGCCATAATTTTGTTCTCCCTTATGCTGAGCAAAATTTCATTGTGTACATATCTCATAGTTTTGAAATCCACTCATCCGTTGAAGGACATCTTGGCTGATTCCACAGTTTGGCAATGATGGACTGTGCAGCTATGTACATGGTTGTTCATGCATTAGTTTGGTATTTTGGTTTTCATTCTTTTTGGTAGATACCCAGAGGTGGAATTGCTGGATCATATGGTAAGTTTGTTTTCCTCCTTCTGAGGATCTTCTATACTGTTCTCCAAAGTGGTTGCACCAACTTGCAATCCTACCAACAATGTATTAGAGCTCCTATTTCTCCACACTTACTCCCACTTACATAAAATCTGAAAGGCAGAAGGTGAGTAACCTTGACAGGATAATCCACTCACAGCCAATTTTTTTTTTTTTAAATAGAGGTCACTTGGGTCTAAAAATCTGCTGAGAGTTTAGGTGAGGCAGCAGCAGCTTCTATTGCTTCCTGGCCACACAGTTGAAGAAACCCGCTGGTTCTTTGCTGTGAAGCAGGCCCCAGTTCCAGGCCTGCCATGTAACAGGCTCCAGGTCCAGCCTCACTGCCTCCAGATCCATCCTCGCTGCGCAGCAGGCTCTGGGGCCCACACCACCGTGCAGCAGACTCCTGGCCTAGCCCAATGGCTCCAGACCCAGCCTCGCCCTGCAGTAGGTTCCGGGCCCGGCCTCTCTGCCTCCAGACCTGGCCTCACCTTGCAGAAGGCTCCGGACCTGGCCTGCTGGCTCCAGACCTGGCCTCACAACCCGGCAGTCTCTGGTTACTGTCACTGTGTGCAAGATGTTTACAGAGGTTCATTTGCAGAAGCTGAGAGCCCAATTCCCTAGCAGCAATGGATTTTATCTCCCCACTGAAAGTGGAGGCTCACAGTCTCACCATGGAGAGCAGGATCTGCTGCTCCAAGCACACCCTGGCCCCCAGCACTGTGCAGAGGGGCACAGAGGCCATAAGCTGAGGTCCCCCAGAACCTCTGGCGTAGCAAATCATCCCAGAAATATGGGCGGGGCTCCCTCTGACTTGCCCTGAATATTTTTCTCACATAGTATGTTGTCCAGAATTCCTGCACATGTGTGGCAAGAGCAGCCTACTTTGGGGGAGATATTTTCAAAAATTCAAGGTAGATTGGATTGGATCTGTCTGCCTCTCCCGAATACTAGCTGCTGCCATTACCGCCATTTTGGTCCATCTCCACAAAACTTTTTCTTACATAGTATGTTGTTCAGAGTTCCTGAACATGTGGGGCAGGAACAGTCTACTTTTGGAGAGATTTCTTTAAAAATTCAAGGTGGATTTGGTTGGATCTGTCTGCCTTTCCTGAATACTGGCCACCACTGCTGCCTTCTTGGTCTCTCCTAAAGAATGTTGTTGTTAAGTATTCCTGTGCATGTGTGGCAGGAGCAGTCTGCTTTTTGATCTCTTCTGCAATATCCCTCCAAAAATCACTTTTCTTGCAGTAGCAGGCACCACGCTGCAGTCTTGCCTCTAATTCCGCCATTTTCCACACTCTCTCCTATATTTCATAACTGGAAGTCATAACTGGAAATGTTTCTGTGTGTTGTCTCAATCAGCAATTAAATCAAGATCTGTTGCTCAGTGTTTCTCAGGGGGATGCATATCTTATTCGGCTGCTACTAACCATCACCGCTGCGATCATGGTCACCGCTGTAGCTGCAGCCGCCACCATCTTCCTCCCTCTTCAATATTTTTTGATTAAAGAAAATAGTACATGTCTTTTGCAGGAGTTGGGAACCTAAGTACTTAGTAGCAATGTGTTTTATCTCCCCTCAAAGAGCGGAGGCCCACAGCTTCACCAAGGAGAGCAGGCTCTGCTGCTCCCAGCACACCCAGCCCCAGCGCTGTGCAGCAAAGCATGGCAGCCAGGAGCGCCCTTGGCTTCCGGGACGCATGGCACCAGCCAACCCGACTATGCAGGACTCCATCTGACCTGCCCCAAACATTTTTCTTACACAGTGTTTTGTCCAGAGTTCCTGAGCATGAGGGGCAAGTGCAGTCTACTTTCGGGGAGATTTCCTCAAAAGTACAGGGTGGATTAGAATGAATTTACCTGCTTCTCCCTGATGCTGGCCATTGCCATCACTGCCAACTTAGCCCTCCTCCCCAGAATTTTTCTTTCATACTATGTTGTCTAGAATTCCTAAGCATGTGGGGCAGGAGCAGGGGCAGGAGCAGTCTTTTTATTGGGAAGATTTCTCCAACAGCTCAAGGAGGGTTAGGTTGGTTTTATCTACCTCTCCCAAATACCAACCACCACTGCCACCACCGTCTCGCCATCTTGGTCCATCTCTTCTTTCTTATATTTTAGTTAGGAAGCCATTGCTATAAATGTCACTATATATTGTACCAATCAGATATTAATTAAACCAAAGTCTGATGTCTGGGGTTTCTCAGAGGAATACCTGTCCTTTTTGGCCGCTGCCAGCTATTGTTGCTGTGGCCATGGTCAACAATGCAACCATGGCCGCCACCATCTTCTGGGAAATCCCCCAAGATTTTTTTTTTTTTTTTTGGTGGTACTGAGGGTGGTACCCAGAGGCTTTCTACCTCTGAGCTATATTCCCAGACCTATTTTATATTTTATTTGGAAACAAGGTCTCACTAAGTTGCTGAGAGCCTCATTAAATAGCCGAGGTTGGCTTCAAACCTGTGCGATCCTCCTGTCTCAGCCTCCTAAGTGCAGGGACTACAAGCATGCACCACCACACCTGGCAGCAATGAAGATTTTGAAGGCTATCTAGTGGGGGAAAAAATCTTAGCGGTATTCAAGCCCCTGATTCAGGTAGTCTCTGCCACCCACTGCATTACTACCCTTCTTTTTAGTTGAGTAAATATAATTATTTTTGGAATTTCTGTCATTAGTAGACATAAATACTAACAGTTTACTTTCACTGTGCATAGTGGTCCACACCTATAATCCCTGGGAGACTAAGACAGGAGGATCACAACCAGCCTCAGCTACTTAGTGAGGCCCTCTACAATTTAGTGAGATCTTGTTTCAAAAAAAAAAAAAAAATAGGGCGAGAATGTATGTTAAAGGTATAGCATTGCTGGGTTCAATCTCCAGTACCAAAAACATAAAAATAATGCTGGAAATGCAGAAATAGAATGACTCTAGGCTCAATCCTCAGTAAAAAAAAAAAAAAAAAAAAAGTTCTACTTTTTATTTTATCCCCAGCACCTACACATGTTGAATGAAGAAAAGAATGAGAGAAAGTGATGGGGTTCAGGTCACATTACCCTATGTGGCACTTTAGTATTTGAAAAACTGCAGAAGCAGGAAGGTCACATTCAGCTCCCCCATTCTCTCCAAAGGTGGTCACAGATCTTAGGATTTTTGTGAACTTTCCTTAAAGTAGGTAATAAAATCTTCCTTCAAAAGCTGCCCTCCTGCCGGGCGTGGTGGCACACGCTTGTAATCCCCACGCTTGGGAGGCAGGGAGAGAAGGATTGCGCAGGTTCGAAGCCAGCCACGCTGGCTTAAGAGACCCTATTTCCAAATAAAAGTATAAAATAGGTCTGGGAGTGTAGCCCGGAAGTACAAGGGCTTCCAGGAACCCCAGTACCACCAAAAATAAATAAATAAATAAATAAATAAATAAATAAATAAATAAAGCTGCCATCCTGATTCCTAGGGAATGAGAAGGATACTAAGAACAGGGGACAGGATAGAAGAAGGATAGATGAATATGATCAATGCACAGTGTATGCATGTTTGGAAATACCACAATGAATCTCACTAATTTATACAATGAATAAAAAGAGGTGTCCTCCTTATACTTGAGAGAAAGGAACGTCCTCTTTTAGTTATTTTTCATTTTCTTATGGTGCTAGGAATCAAACCCAAGGCCTCTCTATATGCTAGGCAAGCATTACCACTAAGCCACATCCCCAGACAGAAAATCTTTATCTCTAAAGACATAGGATCACAAAGAACTTGAACAACAGGCCTTGAAAAGTCTCCCCTGGGTAATTACCATTAGATTATCATTTTAACTCAATCACACTGCTCCACAGCTACCCACTTCTTCATCAAACCTAGCTTTAAAAATGTACAGTTTGGCATTTCTCTGGGTCTTCATTTCCTTATGAAGGCCTTCATGTCACATAAAGCTTGTGAAATAAATTTATATGCTTTTCTCTTGCTAATCTGTTTTTTTTACTACTACTACTGGGGCCCCAGCTGTGAGCCTAGTGATGGGTGAAGAAAACATATATTTCCTCCCCTAAAAAAGAGAGTAAAATTATTTCATATTATAAATATTTACAATAAGAAGTTTTAGTCCCAAAGTCCATAAATAGTATATTTGCTCTTTCTAAACTATAACTGAATGTACTTGTATAAATTGTCATTTATGAAGAGATAGATAAAAATGGTAGAGAAAGGAAATGAAGAGATACTAATATTCAGATTAATTTTAATCACTCCTTGATAAACCCACAAGCATTTTATCCCTTACCTACAACCCTAGCACTTTTTATTTTTTATTTTGAAACAGGATCTTGCTAAGTTGCTGAGGATTTCATTAAGTTGCTGAGGCTGGCCTCAAACCTGCAATCCTTCTGTCTCAGCCTCCCAAGTAATGGGATTTCAGGTATGTGCCACCACAGTCAGCTGTCTTATTTTTAAGACTTCATTGTTGGAACTTCTGATAAAACTCAGATATAAGTTCCCTCAAGGGAAAAATAGTCTGAGTAAATATTTTGTCTACTTGAATAATCAAAGTGTAAGATGAAGTAGACTGTTTTTTGGGTTTTTTTGTGTGGTACTGGGGATGGAACCCAGGGGCATTCTACCTCTGCGCTACACCCCCAGCCCTATTTTTTTATTCTTTATTTTGAAACAAGGTCTCACTAAGTTGCAAAGAGCCTCAACAAAGTAGCTGAGGCTGTCTGCAAATGTCTGTGAACCATGATCCTCCAGTCTCAGCCTCCCAAACTCTTGGATTACAAGCATGGGCCACTACATCTGGCTTAGACTTTGTTTTGACAGGAGAC
Source organism: Muscardinus avellanarius (assembly GCF_963383645.1). Taxonomy (NCBI): domain Eukaryota; kingdom Metazoa; phylum Chordata; class Mammalia; order Rodentia; family Gliridae; genus Muscardinus; species Muscardinus avellanarius. The sequence goes on from NC_137797.1 coordinate 82,220,308, forward strand.
TTCAGTTAGCATTCTCCCTGCTGACTAAAGTATTACAAACACCTGATATGCACAGCTTCAAGGAAGGAAGATTTATTTGGTCATGGATCTGAAGATTTTGGTCCAAATATATAGCCCATATTATGCCAGCTGTCAAGCAAGAGCCAGGCTAGAGGTCTTCAGGGCATCATGGCAGCAAGCAGACAGAGCAAAAGAATGGCCAGAGCCATAGGCTACAGCAGGGTAGAGCCAGGGCATAGGGGCCCTGGTGATGATCCCAAGGGCCCAGCTCCAAACATAGTTGACTCCATAGCATAGCATGAGGCCTGGGAAACATTCTGAATTCAAACTGTAACAACCACTATGTTTAACATCCAGGGATATGTAAGAAACAATTCAAGCTATAAGAAAAAAAACCAGTCATCAAGGGGAAAATACCTTTTAAACTATTGTAAAATCTTTATAATTATTAAATCTTTATAACTACTATAAAATCTTTTAAATTTTCAAAAACTTCTCTAAATAGTAAAAATCAGTAAACATTTTATTCTTTGCTCTTGAGCTAAATTTTGGTAACTATCTGAAAGAATGTAATAACTGTGACAACTGCATACTAATACATTAAATTATACCTAATAAATTAATCTTATAACACATATACAATCTAAAAATAAATACTAGTGGATAAAACAACAGGATATTTTAAGCAAATATTAACTGAGTTTCTAATTTAAGAGAGCAACTAAGTTTTAAAGTTAACACATTCTTTAATTTCTAATATTTAAAATTAAAAAGTTAAATGTTATTATGATTATATTAAACTCAAAATAAAGTACTACTGGAAGGACTTACCAGGTATTTTCTTCTTGCAAGATATCTGATTTACCACATACAAGTTAAGAAGGTCTAAACTGACAGTAGAATTTTTCACAGGTGACAAAACTCCTAGTAATTTCATTTTTGATTTTAATCTATTCCTTTCAAAGTATTCCTAAAATAATTAAATATAAAAAATAAATGTACTATCCAGGTGGTTTTAGTCAAAATCATAAATAATTTTTTTGTGTGTGTAGTACTGGGAGTGCAATCCAGGGGCTTTTCTACCTCGGGGCTATACTTGTAGACCTATCTTATACTTTATTTGGAAACAGGGTCTCACTAAGTTGCTGAGAGCCTCACTCAGTAGCTGAGGCTGGCTTCAAACCTGTGTGATCCTCCTGTCTCAGCCTCCCAAGCGCTGGGATTACAAGTGTGTACCACCACGCCCGGCTATAAATAATTTTTAAAACACTAATGTTAGCCTGGTATGGTAGCACACATTTGTAATACCAATATTTGGGAGGCTGAGACTGGAGGATTGCAGGTTTGGGGCGAACCTTCACAACTTTAGTGAGATCCTGTCTCAAAATAAAAACAAAAAAACAAAAACTAAAATAGGGCTGGGGTGTTCCTCAGAGGTCAAATGCCCCTGGGTTCAATCCTCAGTAACTACACACACACACACCAAAACAAAAATTGAAAAAAAAACCCACTAATGCTATTACATCATTGACTTAATTATTTGACACTACCTTCATATATTTACAATTAAAATTAACTATGAATATTTGTTGTTTGCCTATAAATTTCACAGTATTTTATAAAGTTTCTATTGTCAAGCATAACCTTTAAAATGAAACTTTAAAAGCATTCCCAAATATCAAAAGAGTAGAAATGATCTATATGTAGATCTTCTAGTTTCATTTATATGAATTTATCAATGGTGGGAAAATATAAATCATTATTTGCTTAAGGATAACACAAATAAAATATTATTCTTTACCTTTTGCTTTCTTCTTTCCTGTTTGATCAGAACCCTGGTCCTAAAAGAAAAGCAGGACAAGACATAGTGATTAAAGAAATGGCCTCTAAGATGACTGCCATTTTAGTTGAACTGAAGAGTTGAAATGAAAATCTAAAAATGTAATGATCATTGTATTATTTTCTGGAAAAAAATGTTCTTAAGTATTTACAGAATATATTTCTCAAATTCTTCTTAGGAAATCCAAGAAATAATAAAAGATTGTGCTCTATACATACAATGAATAATTTAGCACAAAATAAATCTTAATTATAAAACTAAGAAAAGCAAAGAGAAATTAATGCAGTGGATAGGATCTATGACTATAACATTTTCATCTGGTAGTAATATTCCTGGTCAACACTTCTATTTTCTTTGACCTTTTTTATATTTCAGCATTCTACTGAAATCAAGAAAGTAAAAATCTACTTAAGATCTAAAGAAATGTTAAGCACATTGCCAGAGCAACTTCAGTTACCTTAATATATCACCTATGTGTACTTGAAATTTCATACCTCTGTCTTAATCAGTTCAAGTGCTGTAACAAAATACCATTCACAGCCAGGGGTGGTGGTACACGCTTATAATCCTAGCATTTGGGAGGCTGAGACAGGAGGATTGTGGTTTGTGGACAGCCTCAGCTACTTAGTGAGGCCCTATGAAATTCAGTGAGACCCTGTTTCAAAATAAAGAATTAAAAAAAATAGTGCTACAGGTGTAGCTCAGTGGTGGAATGCCCCTGGGTTCTATCCCCAGTACTGGAAAAGAAAAAAAAAAGATTGGCTAGCTTAGAAATTATACCACAGAGTATGCCACTTTGTCATGCTAAATACAAAACCCTTCTTCCCCAAAGTTGGCCATAAAATCTATGAACAATACTTTGACTTCTCTCTGCTTTTCCTTATAAGAACTGGCTACAAATAAATGCTCTGAGCTGGAGACAGTATTTGTGAAGCTGAAACAGGAGAATTACAGGTTCATGGCGGGCTCAGCAACTTAGTGAGACTCTATTTCAAAATGTTATATAGCTTTGAGAATATTCTTGGGTTCAATGTACAATATTAAAAAAAAATCTGATATCCCTTTTTGATAGGTCTTAATACCCTCATTCCAGAAGGGGTCATACCTATACCAAAGAGAAAAAAATGCCACACAGAGAGGCCAAGAAGCATCCAAGAAGAAAGGCTTTGCTGTGTTCTCCCTTCAGTCTATTACCATTAGGCCATACTCTTTTTGTCCAATCACATTTTTATACGAATGTCCGTTTTTCATCAGATCTAAGCATAAAAATGGATAGTTCTGCCTAGGCCTTTGGGTTTGCATTTCTGCAGATTCCTTAGTCACATAATACTTTGACTACATAAATGTTATGCTTTTCTCTTGTTAAGGTCTTTTGTTATAGGGATGTATCAAATATGACCTTTATGGTAAGAAAAGGTTTCTTATCTTTTTGCCCATATACTAACAAACAAACTTATTCCTCACAGTCTTGGAGGCTGTGGAATCCAAGAGCAGTGTGCCAGCAGATTCAGTATGTGTTGAGGGCTCATTGTCTGGTTTGTAGATGTGTTCATATCTTCACATGGCAAAAGGTGTGAGCTAGCTCTTTACAAGGGCAATCCAAGTTATAAAAGGCTCCATTCTCATAATCCAATCACTTCCCAAAGGCTCCATACCTCCTAGTAATTTAGGTTGGGGGTTAGTATTTTAACATATGAATGGAAGGTGAAATATTCATAAAACAGTACTTTCTTTAAAAAAAAAAAATTGGTCCTGCTAAGTAAGATCAGCTAATCTAAAAAAAAAAAAAAATGTATGTGTTCTCTTATATTTAGCTATTTAGAAATGGAAAATAAAATTTCCATGTTACTAGAGCTCAGCAGAATTAGGAGTAAGTCAATATCTTCATATATTCTTCATGTATGTATAAATCAAATGGTTTTCTTCCAGATTAATTTTTCATTATCTAGAACATTCTTATTGTTCTCACCAAATTCTAGGTACTACATAATGTGCCTAAGAAAAATTAATTAGGAGGCCAGTACCTATATCAGCCAGTAATAGCTAGAGCACAGTGAAAGTCAAAAAGGATTCTGACCTATACATCAAAAGTCAACTCATGCTGGGTGTGGTGGTGCATGCTTGTAATCCTCCCTCTTGGGAGGCAGGAGGATCGCGCAGGTTCAAAGCCAGCCTTGCTGGCTTAAGAGATCCTGTTTCCAAATACAAAAACAAAAACATAAAATAGGTCTGGGAGTGTAGCTCAGAGGTAGAAGGGTTTCCAGGAACCCCAGTACCATAAAAAAGTCAACTCATTAAGAGAAATTTTTAGATTATTATTAATGCTATGTCTGTTATTAGAAGTATCATGAGTACACAATCTAAATGCTTTAATAAATAGTCACTCTCAATTAATTATTGGTGCTAAAGAAGACTACATCAGTCAAATATTATTAGTTATATCTGGGTCTGGTGGGATACACCTTTAATCCAAGTACTTGGAAGCCTGAAGGAGAAGGATAACAGGTCCAAAGCCAGCCTCAGCAATAGGGCTGGGAGTGTGGCTTGAAGATAGAATGCCCCTGGATTCAATCATCAGTGTCACTAATGGGGAAAAAAATCTTAGAAACAATGAAAATAATATTTGGCTGGCAAACAGAAAACAAATTTGTGGTACATGCTTGTAATCTCAGCATTTGGGAAGCTGAAACAGGAAGGTTGTAGTTCAAGCACAGACTCAGCTACTTAGGCCCTTTGCAACTCAGCGAGACCCTGTTTCGAAATAAAGAATAAAAAATAGGGCTGGGAGTGTAGCTCAGAGATACAATGCCCCTGGGATCCATCCCCAGAACTGCAAAAAAAAAAAAAAAAAATTGGGACACAAAGAAACTTGCTGAGAAAGCTGAGGAAGCAAGCAGGTTTGGTAAGTGGCAAAAACAAGGAAGTCTAGTGAGCTGCAGGATCATGGCCCAAATCCTGCCACAACTGTTCTCCTAAGGACACCTCTGCTGGGACTGTTGAACACTGTATACACTGGAAGCACTGACTGTACCATTTCCACTCCTTATCAATGACCATGAACCCTGGCATCACTGGCATGCAAACCTGCTGCAGCTCCTGCAACCACAACAGATGCTCTGTAGACCCTACTCCCTTATGTCACTAGCTCCTGATTCAGAATGAGGTTATAAGACAAGCATATCAAAGTTTGAGATCAACATCATGATACTCCATTTCAAACTACACTACAAAGCTACAGTAACAAAAGCAGTATGATACTTGCATTAAAAACAGATATGTAGACTAATGAAATGGAATTGAAGACACAGAAACAAATCCATATACAGCTATCGTCATCTATTTCTTCACAAAGTGATAATAATATACAGTGTAGAAAAAATGCCTCTTCAGATGTGATGAAAACTGGATATCTATATGTAGAAGAATGGAACTACTTCCCTCTCTCTGTATAAAAGTAAAACAGAGTAGATCAAAGCTTTAGGTATAAGACTAGAATGGTGCTACTGTTAGAAGAAAATAGGGAAACACTTGAACAACAGGCACAAGCAACAACTTCCTAATCAGAAATCTAATAGCTCAGGAAATAAAAGCAAGAATTGACAAATGGCATGGCATCAAATTAAAAAGCTTCTGTACATCTGGGCATGGTGGCGCACGCTTGTAATCCCCGCGCTTGGGAGGCTGAGACAGGAGGATCACGCAGGTTCGAAGCCAGCCTCAGCTACTTAGTGAGGCTCTCAGCAACTTAGTGAGACCCTGTTTCCAAATAAAATATAAAACAGGTCTGGGAGTATAGCCCAGAGGTAGAAAGCCTCTGGGTTCCACCCCCAGTACCACTACCACCAAAAAAAAAAAAAAAAAGAAAGAAGAAGGGGAACAGGTGAAGACAAGGCAAGGTATTAGGGAGAAAAATGGATCAAATTATTTTATACACATGTACCAATATTCCACAACAAAACATACCATTCTATATAATTAATATGTAACAATAAAACATAAAAATCCTTTTAGGAATTAACTAAAATAAAAATCTTGAAAACCAGAATAGAAAAAATAAGAAAGTCTGAGCTCAGTTCACATGTCTCTATGTCACTTCTCTAACTGCAAAACAAAACAAAACAGACTTCAGAGCTACACCCCCAGACCTATTTTCTTTAAACAGATCTAAATTACTGAGGGTCTTGTTAAGCTGTTGAGGCTAACCTCAAACATGTAATCCTTCTGTCTCAGCCTCCCACATACTGGAATTATAGGTATGTACCACCATGCCAAACTCCAAATACGAATATCTTCTAAAGAGTTGTTGTACAATAAAATTAGAATAGGTGATGACTCAAAAATAATTTTCATTTGGCCATGTTTGATACACACATTTCCTAACTGTTGCTTCTTATGGTTTGCTTAGCCTAATACAAACACAAGACAGCAATGAAAAAGAACATATTCCCTAAATAAGTTATGAAACTAGCTTGAACTTTGTGACAAAAATAAATCTTACCAAAGAATTACAGTTACAAGGACTTGTCAGTAAATCACCAGAAGTTATTTGCTAAAAGCAATCTCCATTGATTATCTGAATATTAAGTGCATAGCCAACTTATCAAAATTAAATTTAAAAGTGTCTTTGTTTTTATGCAAATGTTCTCCAACATATTTTACTACATGGGTAAGTACTCTAAAACACAGCTTTAGTTATAACTTAGGAACAGGACCAGAGCACAGTCCTATTTAAATTTCATCTTCATGTTCTGTTCTTATACTTCATGAACTCATATATCATATATACAAAGATTACATATATATTAAATATATAAAAGTGCCCCACCTTGTCCAGCTATAAGGCTCATCTTTTTTAATAGTAATAACTCTGTTATTCTAGCAACGGAATTTTTTTTTTTTTTTTTTTAGGTACTAGGGAATGAACCCAGTGGTGCTATACCATTGAGCAATATCCCTATCCACTCCAACTTTTTATTTTTTTACTTTTGAAACAGGATCTAGCTATCTTTCATATACTGAGCTCAAACTTATGATCCTGCTGCCTAAGCCTTCAAAGCAGTTAGGATTACAGGCTTGTCGGTGCTCAGCTTAGAAAATGGCCTTTTATTGTTTGTACTTTTATTGGTGTATTATAGTCTCACATCAAAATGTAGTTCACAGTAATGGTGACCTCCATGCACAGCTCTTTCTGGGCCTTCCTACACTCATTTCATTCAGTGACAGTTTGAATGAACAGTATTAGTTACCGTGACTGCTATGTACCTCCACAGTTTTTCATTTTAGGTATCAGGGATACAGATATTTGCTTGGTACATCATTTCTTGGTAATAAAAAATAAAGAAAATAAGAGATATGTAAAGGAGCTTAAAAGATGGGAAGAAAGAAGAAAAGGGGGGAAAAAAGAGAAAAAGAAACGAGACAGAGGCAGAAAGGAAACCATGCTGGTTGTGGAAATGCATCAGGGAATTTCTGCCCTCTGCTAGTCTGTCTAGTAAGAAAAGGTTTAAAAGAAAATACTAAAGAAATACTTCCTTTAAAATTTAAAAACAAAAGTCAAGATATGGAAGTCAGTCTATGAATAGTAGATGAATAGATTTTTTTTAAATGGCACATACAATTTCTTGGTGCTGAGCTTCTTGAGTTCTCTATATATTATAGATATCAGTCCTCTACTGGAAAAATAGTTGGAAAAAGCTTTCCTTCATTCTGTTGGCTCTCAGTTGAGGTTCTTGACAGTTTCCTTTGCTGAGCAGAAGCTCTTCAGTTTCATGCAATCCCATGTATTGATCAGCTCTTAGTTTCTTGCACCTTTGGGGTCTTGTTGAGAAAGTTTTTACCTCTGCCTATGCATTGAAGTGTTGGACCTATCCCCTCTTCAAGGAGCCTCAAGTTATCTGGTTTAATTTCCAAGTCTTTAATCCATCTTGAATTAACTCTTCTGCAGGGTGAGAAAGTGGACTTTATTTCCTTTTTTCTGTATATGGTTAACTAGTTTTGCCAACACCACTTGTTGAACAGGCTATCTTTATTCCAGTGTATGTTTTTGGCCCCTTTGTCAAAAATCAATTGGTTTTAAGTGTGCAGATTTGTTTCTGAAACTTCTACTCTGCTCCATTGGTCTGTGTATCTCTTTTTGTGCCAATAGCATTGCTGTTTTATTATTATGGCTTTGTAGTATAGTTTGAAGTCAGGTATTATGAGGCCTCCTGCATGGTTTTTGTTACTGAGAACTACTTTGGCTATTCTGGTTTTTTTGTTGTTTCAAATTAATTTAAGGACTGATTTTTCTATGTCTGTGAGGAATGCCCCTAGTAATTTAATGGGTATCGTGTGGAATCTGTAGATCACTTTTGGAAAGCAAAACAAATAACCAAATCAAAAATGAGCAACTGAACTAAACAGACACTTCTCAAAAGAAGAAATTCAAATGGCCAATAAATGTATGGAAAAAAATGCTCAACGTCATTGGCAATCAGA